>NC_056737.1:885923729-885961229 GCF_019279795.1 Protopterus annectens
TAGTCCTTTTTTCTCACTATTGTGTGATCTCAGTGTTGGTATAATTATAGTTACAGGAGGGTGAGGAGTGCCAGTGTTTTCAATTTTTTTGATTTCTGGTATATCAGCCTAGTAGGAATATTTTGATATAGATTCTCTGTGTCTCTCACAGACAGACAGACACATGCACGCACGCACACATACACGCACACACACACACACACACACACACACACACACACACACACACACACACACACACACACATAGAGACATACCTTGTTTTGTTACAGTTTACAACAGTGCATGACTTTTAGTGATTCCATGTATAAAACAGATTGTAATTCCTGTGATTGTTAAAAATAGTGAGTGAGATTAATGGACCTATAACAGCTGGTGCAATCTACTTCCTCAAAGTTTATTCATTGAGAAGGTACCAGATGGAATATCCTAATTCCTAGCCCTTTCATCCACTTGTTTACAGTACTGAAGTACTATGGGGAAGTGCAATGCTCTTATGTATCAGAGACATATGGAGGTATATAATTTAAGAAAATCTGACTTGGTTAAATGTTTATATGTTTATGCAGGAATTACTAGTGTGTACATGTTGCTCAACTCTCTTCTGAGTGCAGACATCCCCACAACCTTCAAAGTGATAGATGCTCAGCCTCACACTAGATAGATGGCAGAATCAGGAAAGAGCTTTTTGCCTCATTGTATTGGCAGTCTGAGCTATGCTTACTCAATCTGGACAGCTGCCTGATCCAACAATGCCATATAATTCATTTGAGATAATCAGCATTGCTCATAGTTCTAGTCTCTGACACCTGTCTATAATCTGAGCCCAACTATGTTTCTAAAATGGCCTGATAGAGGCCAAGGTCTGCAGCAATTCTTTTATCCTCAAGCAACTACTAGAGTCCAAAATCATCCTCATTCATACCTGTCTAGAGAGGTTTTTGTGATGAGTCTCTTCCCTACTAGAAATGAATAATGGTCTTTGCAGACCACCTGTTATCTGACAGTCCTAAAATGGTGATAACCAACTTTCAGCAGACAGAATGTTAACTCTTTATTATTATTTTTATATAACTATTTCTGTTTTTGATTGCCAAGATTGGGCTTTGTTTGGTGTTAACATTTTTGAGTCTTCCTGCTGTTCATGATGTACCTTATTTGTCTGGTAACATGGTGCAGTTATTGCAGTTTTGGACATGCAATGATGTTTCATCCTGTCTTCCTGGTTGCTTCATTGCCTATATATATTACATTTATGTCTTGGCTACTGCTGAAAAAAAAGTATTACTGTGTTGTTTTTATTGATTCTACAGCGTTTAGAGATTAGGAAGTGGTGCACATAACATTTCTAGGTTTCAGATCTTGAACTTGGGACGCAGCGGTACTTGAAAGAACACATTTTTTTTTATTTCTTGCTATCACTTATATTTGATGACTTGACCTTTGTGAGTTGAGCAATGTCCAGGAGTAAGGGGATTATCAGGCTACTCCTGTTTGCCTTTCACAATTCTGTTTGGGCAGTTTGAGTGCTGTATGTCATGAGTTGCCTGCTTCTGATTACTGTGATTCAGATTGTTTTCTTTGCATTTGGCTGGTTGTTTATGTGCAAAATGTATGGAGAGCCCCACATTATTTCATTGATAAGACTATGTTCTGATGGATGTATATAGACCCATATGATTTACCAGATTTGGATGGGATTTTAGCTGCCCACCTACCTCTGAAATTCATTTAGCTTGATTTTCTGCAATCACTGACTTGCAGAGCAGATATTTTGCCACTGAACTGAGTTCAATGGCTTTTAATAACATCTGGAGTGAATTGTTTCCTCCAATTTAAATATAAAGAACTAATCTTCTGACTTGGACATTTTACACACCTATTTAATTCATTTATATATGCTATAGCTGTTAGTTATATTGCTAGTTCTATCAGATAGCAATATGCATTAATCACACACTGTTTTGATTGCAGTTAAAAGCATTCTATAGAGTCTCCTTGCTTCTTTACCTGTTTAAAAACTTTCATTTTGTGACTCACTGCTGTGATAAACATGTCTGTAGTGTTTACTGTTTAAAAGAGTATAGGCTACTAGCTTTAGTATTGTCCCAGTTCAGATTTGCTGTCTTTGAGCCTGTTTGTTTTTGCAGTGATTGTTCTGAGCACATGACCAGGCCATCTTGAATTAGCAGAAGCCTTTCTTTACCTTCATGGCAGGATTGTGTTGATTGGCTACTGGCTAGCAGGGGTTTAACAGTCTAGGGCCTGAAGTAAGCACCCATTGGTTCTTTTGAACTTTTTTTTTTTTTTTTAAAGTTGCCAAAGGTTATATCTTCTGGTATTTAAGCCGCAACACTGAGAGGATTTCTGTCTATACACACTGAGCCGAGTGGAGGAGGGGCATTGACTACAACTCTGTTCTGAAATATATAACAATAAGTATCCTGTTTTTTGGCTTATTTATACTGGTTATTGCCTCTAGCAATTTATATATAGCACTTTTTATTGCCTGCTGCATACTTTTTACTGTATTTTATTGCTATTGTCTGTGCTTGTTAAGCACCTATTTGTTTGTTCTGATTCCTGCCAAGGAGTGTATCATATAACTGATTTGTTTGCAGTTAAAACATTCTGTAGAGTCTCCTTGCTCCTTTATCTGTTTAAAAGCTTTCATTTTCTGGCTCACTGCTGTGATAAACATTTCTGTAGTGTTTACTGTCTAAAAGCGTATAGGCTACTAGCTTTAGTATTGTCCCAATTCAGATTTGTTGTCTTTGAGCCTGTTTGTTTTGCAGTGATTGTTCTGAGCATATGACCAGGCCATCTTGAATTAGCAAAGCCTTTCTTTATCTTCATGGCAGGATAGTATTGATTGGCTGCTGGCTAGTGGGGCTTGGGTGGTCTACGGCTTGAAGTAAGCATTCATTGGTTCTTTTGGGCTTTTTTTAAAAAAGTTGTCTAAGGTTGTATCTTCTGGTATTTAAGCCCTAACTTTGAAAGGATTTCTGTCTATACACACTGAGCCGAGTGGAGGAGGGGCATTAACTACAACTCTGATCTGAGATATATAACAATAAGTATCCTGTTTTTTTTGGCTTATTTATACTGGTTATTGCTTCTAGCAATTTATATATAGCACTTTTTGCTGCCTGCTGCATACTTTTTACTGTATTGTATTGCTATTTTCTGTACTTGTTAAGCACCTATTTGTTTGTTCTGATTTCCTGCCAAGGAGTGTATCATATAACTGATTTGTTTGCAGTTAAAACATTCTGTAGAGTCTCCTTGCTCCTTTATCTGTTTAAAAACTTTCAGTTTGTGGCTCACTGCTGTGATAAACATTTCTGTAGTGTTTACTGTCTAAAAGAGTGTAGGCTACTAGCTTTAGTACTGGACCCCACCCTCTCTCCCTGTTGGTGTCTTGCTGTTATACTTGGTGGCTTTGCAGTTGCCCGCCCCTACTGTAAATTTGATCTGGGACACTTCTCCCAGTCTAGTGTCATTAGCTCATTGTACCTAATACAGAGAGAACATCTGAGAAGTCCAACCCACTTATTTTCTTTCCTTCTGTTCCTCCTTTCTCCCTTTCTTACAAAAAAAAAAGTTGCCTGAATCTCCTTGTGTTCTGATTGTGCTTCTCAAACATTTTGGAAATATAGAGTATATTTTAGTGCATTTATTAAAACTGTATTTGCCTTAATATTGCTACAACTCAAGTGCTCTAGGTTGCACTGCATCTGAATTGTTTTTGTGTGTTTTAGCTGCTTTTCTGTATATATAAACTTTTTTTGTAAATGTAGACTAGCTACTTGTTGTACTGTATTACTGCCTCTTAAATCGTTTTTCAGTTGTGCACTAGCCTTGCTTCATTCAAAAAGTTTTAAATTGCTAATTTTGTAGCATTTTAATTGCATTTGCTGTTTAGGGCTACACACTCAAGTGCGTTAGCCTTTTTTGGGTTTATTTACTGTATTATTGCATTGTTTAGCCTGTTTTAACCAAAAAAAAAAATACTATCTTGTTTGCTTGTTTCCCGCCTTTCCTAGCTAGTATAGTCAAGATCCCAGGCTTTGCTGGTTTCAGGACTTTATTTTCTGTGTTCAGAGCTATCCAGACCTTGCTGTGGTAGAGGGAAGTCATACTGCTTACCAATGGGAGTAGTGAGCATTGTACTGCCTATCTAACACTAGAGGAGTGGTTTCCAGCTCTGAAATTGTAACTGTATTAGCCATTTTGGGCTGATTTCTAACCCTTTCAACTTTCTGACTTAAAAATGCATGTGTTTGCACATGTTTTGCATCGTGCAGCACAGCGGTGCTATGGTTAAACTATTCCAGGTGCCAGAAAGTCTGCTCTTCAAATTTTCCCTTAGAACTAGCTGGTTTCTCAGTAGTAGCACTAAAATCTGAACCCCTGTGACTAGCACTTGCTCTAGAACCTGCTTGAAAGCACTAGGAAGCCTTAAACTGATACATGCACTCAACTCTCCTTGTTAATAAGGAGAAATTAATTGTAGACACTAAACAGCCTATAACTGCAAAGTACCTTGCAAAGGTAAGGGAAAACAGCTCTTGTACTTTACAAAAAAAGCACCTAAAGAGGTATGTCCAAGGGTCAGCTTCTGGTGATATCTCCTGTCCAGCTGGTGAATCTAGGCAAACTGGGGCAATGCAGCAACTGCCTCATGTACACAGACAACCCTCTCCTCCTACCACCCAATGCTACAACCTGTGAGAGATGCACTTACATAGCCAAAGTGGAAGCAAAGCTCTCTCCAGCCAAGATTGTGCTAGACAGTCAAGAGGAGAAAGTTAATACCTGCACTACACCTCAAGCAACACATAGCCCTTCAAAACCCACACCATCAACACCCACACATAGCAACACTAAACCTACATATGCAGAGGCCCTTAACATTAACCTGCCCAAGCAACAAGGACCTCCGTAGCTGAAACGCAAACAAACACCAGTCACAACCAAAGTGAGACATAGCTCACAACACCAGTGTGCCACCCAACAACAGCCCCTAAGGCAAGACAACTTACTTAACACTTTAGTCATAGGTGACTCTATACTCAGGCACACTGATGTCCCACTCACCAGGCTGAGCAAGGAGAAAATTACAGTCAGCTGCCTGTCGGGTGCCAAGATCCACCACATAATGCATGCACTCAAGTCACTCCACAACAAGTGCAAATATGACTCCGTCATTGTCCATGTTGGAGTGAATGACTTGAGACGTACCTCCATGGACTACAAGAAAAGAGACATGGAAGAGCTCTTGGATCATGTGGCCCAGGCAGGTATGACCCTAGCCCTGAGTAGCATCCTGCCTTTGCCCAGAATGATACCACAGTATAAGGACAAAATGATTGACTTCAACAATTGGCTAAGGTTTTGTTGTCATCCAAAGGTGATCCAGTATCTGTCTGCCTGGGACGACATGATCGACAAACCACGATGCTTTGCCAGAGATGGTCTGCACCTGTCGCCCCTGGGATTCAGGTTACTGGCTAAAGCTCTTGCCACCCCTATAGTGCCTTTTTAGGCAAGGTTTAAAGGACAAAACCACCACCATAACAGATACAAGCATGCAAAATCTGAAGGTAATGCTACTCAATGCTAGAAGTCTAAACCTCAAAATGCACTCTCTCGAGGCACTCCTAAAAATGGAGAACATTGGTATCTGTGCAGTAACTGAGACCTGGTTCAAGACTCCAGAGACCACCCCTGCAATACCAGACTACAACTCTTGCCACACTTTTCGGCCACCAAACCAATGAAACACTAAAGGTGGAGGAGTGTCCATATTCACCAAGGATATTCACACCTCCAGGCTAGTTGCCCAACACAATGCATCTGAAATTCTCCAGGTGCAACTAACACTAGGTAAGACTGCAATCTAAATTGTAGCTTGCTGCAGATCCCCCACCATGCCCCAAGATTTTCACTACACCTTTCTAAACATACTGGAAAATATTAAGATACAACCAAACACCCTAATACTGGGTGATTTCAACTACCCTGCCATTAACTGGGAAAACTACTCGTGTACTAATTCCCAACGGTTCTTGGAATTCATAAATTCCAATGCCCTGGATCAGCTAATCCATTGTCCCACCAGGGGCTCCAATATCCTAGACCTGGTCATTACCAACATGGGAGATAGATGCTCCACACCAGTGGTCACCACCTCATTGGTCAGGTCTGACCATAAGCAAATCACCCTTGACATCCACATCCCACCCCCACCCCCCAGTAAGGAAACCTCTGTAAAAAACTTCTCCAAAGTCAACTTCATGCTACTTAAGTCAGAAGTGACAAACTTCATGGCACCCATGCAGATGGGATCTGAAAGTTCGACTGCTGAATCCTACACTAAGGCACTGTACGAGCACATCCACTCGTGCATGAATCATGCCATCCAAAATAAAACCAAGACACTCTCCTCAAAAAAAGGAAGCCAATTTGGTGGTCCCCTGCCATAAACAAACTATACAACAGAAGGAAGAAACTGTTGCAGAAAAGAGGAGAATCCCAGGATGCAAAAAACTCCCTCACCAGTCTCAGTAAGAAGCTGAGATCTCTCATAACATCCTGCAAAACTAGTTACAAAAATAAAATTGCCAAAGATTCCAAAGACAACCACAAGGCATTCTATAGTTATGAAAAGAGTCTAAATGGCAATGCTCAGATCTGCTCTGAGCTAAAACAGAATGGCATTAAATATACTGATCCCAAGGATATTGCCAGTATCTTGGCAGATCGATTTAGTGCCAACTTCACCCCCCCCTCACCCCCTAAAGGGTGAATCTCAATACCAAAAGATTGCCAAATTCAGGTAATCACGGCCATACAGGTAGAAACCACACTCTCCAAAGCTAAGACTACAGCATCCATTGGATCAGATGACATCCTGGGCTGTGTACTACATGAACTACAAAATGAACTGGCACCTCATTTAAGTGTCAATGTTTAATCATAGCCTCACCTCAGGCTTCGTGCCCACTGAGTAGCGCACAGCTACAGTTATCCCACTCCACATGGGGGGATCCACCTTGCATCCCAGGAACTACCATCCCATCAGTCTGACGAGCCTAATCTGCAAGAGCATGGCATGCATTATCATGGAACTTATAAACAAAGACATTAGCAACCTTCAAACATTCTACCCACCCAGTTTGGGTCCGTGAAGGGCTGATCTTGTCTCCTGAACCTGATTGACTTCTTTGAATCAGTCTCCAGAGCTGTGAACTAGGTTAAGGTGGTCCACACAGCCTATCTGGACCTCGCCAAGGCCTTCGACACCTTCCCCCACTCTGGAATCATAGATAAACTTACTAAGCTGGACATAAATCCCTACGTCACTCAATGGGTTGCCAACTGGCTTACTGACAGAACCCACACTGTAAAAGCAGCCGACTCCCAATCCAGCTCCAGACAAAAGTGACAAGTGGAGCAGCTCAGGGTTCAGTCCTGGGAATGCTGTTTTGGCATCTACTTCTCTGAAGTACAAGCCAACACTAAGGGAATAAAGTTCGCAGATGACTGCAAACTGGAAGCCATTATTGAATCCCCAAATGATGTGGATATTCTACAAAAGGGCCTTACAGAAACAGATGCTTGGTGCCACAGCCATGGACTCAAGCTTAATGACAAGAAATTTATAGTTATCCTCTTTGGGAAAAACCATGTACCCATGGATTACCACATAGGTGGCAGTACACTAAACACCAAAAATATAATGAGAGACTTAGGGACACAGGTGGACAGTGGTCTCACCTTCAATAACCACATCACCACAACAGTCAGGAAATCCTTCTATGTGGCACTCCTCATCACTAAGGGCTTTACATCCAGAAAAAAGGAGGTCATTGTCCCACTGTACTCATCCCTCATTAGACCCATTATAGAGTACAACACCCCATTTGGTATGTAACTCACTAAAAGAATCACAGGCCTAAAGCAGATGCCCTATGCTGACCATCTAAAAAAAAACTCCAGCTATACACTGTGTGGCATATCATCTGCTCAGAAGCAATCTCTGCTTAACATACAAGGCCATGTCAAACCGTGAGCTGTTGGACATGCTCCACTTAAAGAAATCCCAATCCCTCAGAGCCACACGCTCCAGGGATCTAAACCTTGTCATCACAATGAAAAAAACATGCTGGAGGGAATTGGTTCCTGACCCAGAGACTCCCCATACTCTGGAATAGACTGGCCATACATGTCAAGCAGACCGCTTCCTTAGCCCTCTTCAAAAGGAACCTTGGCGATTGGATGGAAGATAGGAAATTCATCCCGGGGATCACATCAGTTGCCCTGCTAGACAGGGGTCCAGGGAAGTAAATGCTGTGGCAAGAAATATCCAGGGAATTGTTTGGCTAGGCTTGCATAGGCCCTAGGGCTAATAGCCTAGTACCAACCTATGAACCTATGAACCATGCTATTTTCTTTTATGTGTGCTTCCTAATTTAATTTTTTTGTATTATACTGTTTTGGTTAAAACTGTAAAGTATTTAGGAATCACCTTGAAGATAAACTATAAATTAAACTTACACATGTCAGAAACTGGTGCCTTGGTGCTGCTTCACTCCAACTTTCAGTGATCAGTGTCATTCCAGCTGTCAATGACCAGCTTTCTGATGCTGCTTCCCTGCAGAAATCAATGATCAGTTTCCTAACACTGTTTTCCTCCAAGTGTCATTGATCAGTTCCTCGGTGTTACATTCTGCCAGATGTCAGTAATCAGTTTCCTGGTGCCAAATCTCTTAGTCTGTCATTGATCAGTTTCCTGATACCGTTTCCCTTCAGCTGAGATTGATCAGTTTCCTGATGTTACCTACCTGCAGCTGCCAGTGATCAATTTTCAGGTGCTTTTTACCTTCAGTTGACATTGATTAGTTTCATGATGTTACCTACCTCCAGCTGTCTATGATTAATTTCCTGGAGCTTTCCCCATCCAGCTGTCAGCATCAGTGTCAGTTTATTTGTGCTATTTCCCTTCCATGTAGCTGTACACACTTTGTTTCTAGGGACTGCTGTCTCCATCTATCAGTGTTCTGGTGTTTGCCGCCTTGTTTTCCTGCCTGCCAATGATCAATAACCTTGGTTTTCCTCCTCATCTCTCACAAGACAGAGTGGGTTTGGCAGAAGACCTATTGCTGGATTCTGAAGCAGTCAGTACTCAGAACTAAGCACTGATCCACATCAGAACCATTTCTTGAATGTTTGCAAACTTGGCACAGTATCTTAAACACAAATGGCTTTGGAATCTGCACGTAAACAACAGAGAAAATGGATGTGGATTAATATGGGTTCTTTAATAAAATGTCTCAGGTTGGCAGACACTATAATGCTTCCAATGATAGTATGCGAAACTTGGCAAATTATGCTGAGATAACGAGTTTTGTTAAATAGCTAATGACTTTCAAAAACAACAAAAAGAGGCAAAGTGTTATTAAATGTACTGTCTAGTTATGGGCTTTTATGCAAATTTGTATTACCAACTGAGCCTTCTGAAAAAATAATGAGAGACAAATGTCAAAAATCAGGGACAGAGTTTTATTAATGCTCTTATAAACTTGTAAAGTTATTAGAATTACAGTTTTTTTTCTTAGTATGCATTTTCTGAAGGGTATGATCTCTAAAATGTAAATATTTGTCATTATTAATGATTTCAATCCTCTAATTTGCCAACAGATTAAAAATAGGAGACAGAAGTCTGGACATTCTACAAGACCCCCCACCATGCCCCAGGATTCCCACTCCTCTTTTCTTGATACACTGGAAAATATTAAGGTACAACCCAACACTCTAATAATGGGTGATTTCAACTACCCTACCATTAACTGGGAAAACTACTCATGTACCAACTCTTTTGCTCAACGTTTTCTGGAAATCATCAATTCCAACGCTTTGGATCAACTTATCCACACCCCCACCAGAGGCAGCAATATCTTAGACCTGGTCATCACCAACATGGGTGACCGGTGTTCCACATCGGAGGTCAGCTCCTCGTTGGTCAGATCCGACCACAAACTAATCACCCTAGACATCCACATCCCACTCCCACCCCCCATTAGGAAAACAACCGTAAAAAATTTCTCCAAAGCCAACTTCATGCTTCTTAAGACAGACGTGGAAAACTTCATGACATCCATGCAGATGGACAATAGAGGTACGACTGCTGAATCCTATACAAATGCACTTTATAAGCACTTACACGAGTGCATGGATCATGCTATCCCTAACAGAACCAAGATGCTATCCTCCAAAAAAAGGAAGCCAATCTGGTGGTCTTTTGCCATAAACAAACTCTACAACAGAAGAAAGAAACTGTTGCAAAAAAGAGTAAAATCCCATGATTGGAGGAACTCCCTGGTCAGCCTCAGTAAGAAGCTGAGATCTCACAAAAAATCCTCCAAAGCTAGTTATGAAAACAAAATTGCCACTGATTCTAAAGACAACCACAAAGCATTCTATAGCTATGTTAAAAATCTAAATGGCAACACTCAGATCTGCTCTGAGTTACAGCACAATGACACTAAATATACAGAACCAACTGATATTGCCAACATCCTGGCAGATAGGTTCAGTGCTAACTTTACCCCCCTCTCACCCCCTAAAGGGCCCATCTTTATACCGGAAGAATGTAAAGTTCCTGTAATCATGGCTGCACAGGTAAAAACTTCACTCTCCAAAGCCAAGAACACAGCATCCATGGGACCTGACAACATCCCAGGCTGCCTTCTACATGAACTACAGAATGAACTGGCACCCCACCTAAGTACCATGTTCAATCATAGCCTCACCTCAGGCTTTGTGCCCATTGAATGGCGCACCGTGACAGTTATCCCACTCCACAAAGGGGGGGCCACAACAGACCCCGGGAACTACCGCCCCATAGAGACTCGTCTGCAAGGCCATGGAACGTATCATCATGGAACTCATAAACAAAGACATTGGAGTTCTCCAAACCCTGGACCCCACACAGTCTGGGTTTTTAAAAGGCAGATCATGTCTCCTAAACCTGATAGACTTCTTTGAAGTAGTCACCAAGGCCATGGATGAGGGTAAGGTGGTTCACACAGCCTATCTAGATCTCGCCAAGGCATTCGACACCATCCCCCACTCTGGAATTATAGATAAACTCACTAAACTAGGTATAAATCCCTATGTCACAAGATGGGTTGCCAACTGGCTTACTGAAAGAACCCACACTGTGAAAGTAGCAGACTCCAAATCAGACTTCAGACCAGTGGCAAGTGGAGTACCACAGGGTTCAGTCCTGGGTCCTCTCCTGTTTGGTATCTACTTCTCTGAAGTACAGGCTAACACAGAAGGTCTTTGGCTAACTAAATTCGCAGATGACTGCAAACTAGGAGCCATAATTGAAACTCCTAATGATGTGGACATCCTACAAAAGGGCCTCACTGAGACAGATGCCTGGTGTCAAAGACATGGTCTCAAGCTCAATGCCAAAAAGTGTATTGTCATCCCCTTTGGTAAAAATTCTGTACCCATGAACTACCACATAGGCGGTAGTCTACTTAACACCGAAAGTGTGATAAGAGACCTTGGGATACAGGTAGATAGTAGTCTCTCCTTTGATAATCACATCGCCAAAGTGGTCAGGAAATCCTTCTACATGGCACACCTCATCACAAAAGGTTTCTCTTCCAGAAAAAAAGAGGTCATTGTTCCCCTCTACTCATCACTCATTAGACCCATTATGGAGTACAACACCCCTTTTGGTATGTACCTCACAAGATTACTGGCCTCAAACAGATGCCTTATGCAGACCTTCCCAAAAAACTCCAGCTTTACTCCGTCATATATCGCCTACTCAGAGGCGATCTCTGCCTAACATACAAAGCTATGTCAAACCCAGAGCTGTTGGACATGCTCCACTTAAAGAAATCCCTCCACGCTACATGCTCTAGGGACCTAAACCTTGTCACCACAATAAACAGAACATGCTGGAGGGATAGATTCCTGTCCCAGAGACTTCCCATACTCTGGAACAGACTACCTATCTATGTCAAACAGAGCTCCTCATTAGCACTCTTCAAGAAAAATCTTGATGATTGGATGGGTAATAGGAAATTCACCCCAGGGATCACTTCTGTGGTTCTACTTGACAGGGGCACAGGAAAATAATTTTCTTGGGTGGAGAAAGCCAGGGTACATTTTTGGCTAGGCTTGTATAGGCCCTAGGGCCAATAGCCTAGTACCTACCTATGAACCTATGAACCTAAAATTCTGGTAGCTTCAGAGGTATGCAGTAACTTATGGAAGTGTTTGAATCCTATGTCTCTGGTAATAACTGATCATTTTAGGTTCCGCAAAAGGAAGGAAACAGCCTGCCTCCGTGGTACAGAAGGACATAGATCTGAATGTGAACCACTTGAATGGGATCTGATTAGCATCCCCAGCACTTCAGAAGTCCAACAGGGACTGCATATGTAAGGGCACACTGTGCAGTGCAATTTTCCTTGTGGAGACCAGGAAACCACCACTCCTTCTTCAGGGCACAGGGAAGGGATACTTGGCTGGAATCTGCCTTGCAGAAGTGAGGGAATATCCACTGCAGTCAGTCCATTGCGTGATACCCCCGAGGCACCTTACTGGGTACATTTGAGAACTGGGACTCAAACAGAAAAAAATATCAAACTATCCCTGCTGGCAATTTAAATGACAGCTCCTCCTAGTCAATCCTTGTTCTTGTGAGACTGGGAATGAATGAACTGATTGACAGGGAGGGGATGATGATCAACAGACAGCAAATAAATTAATGAATTAATTAAAGAAATGACATTAAACAACAACGTATTTTGCAGTACATGGCAGAACTGCATAGATTAAGCATTGTCACCTTAAAGATGTTTTGGAACATATATTAAGAGTGCATCTATATGGGTTAATACGTTCTGAAGGAACATACAACAGACCACTGCCTAAGGAAAATTTGATAAATGACCAAGAACTAAGTGCAGCAGCTGCAACTAAAATATCAGCCAAAGACACATCAGAATTGTGTCAGAATTGCATAGAATATGCTGTTAAGAGAATGCCTGTTAACCATTAACAATACTAAAAATACAAGCTTTGTTTTGGTGTGGAGGAAAGTAGCATGCAATTGATTTGCGATTTTTTACTGGCCCTTTGTCCATGTGAATCTGCTTTAGAAGCTATCAATTTTCAAAGTAGCAAATGATCTACTGCAACAAGTAGTTGTTCAGAAGATTGAGTTACTACTGAGTACCCTCTTAAATTTATCAACAGCCAAAATTTCCAGAATTGTACTTACATTCTTTATGTGAGGTTTTAATCAGTTTTGTATATGTAGCAAATTTGCCATTTGATCTTTCACTGGTTTCTCCATGCAAAGTGTCCATTTATGAAGTGGACAGAACTGCACTTCAGGTGAACCCCACTCCTTTGTAAAATCCATCCATCATCTCCAACACACTTTTCTCATTTTCCACCTGAGGTTGGGGTGTCACTTCAACAGTGACAATCATCAAGAGCCAATGTTCACAACGCTGTGTGGCTAGCCCTGCCACAGTTGTTTTTTGTTACCATTTATACATGCGAGCCCAAGCGTGCACACACATATAGACACACACACAAACACACATACACACACACTTAAGGACAATTTAGAGTGTCCAATAGACCTACTGAATGTCTTTGGAGTGTAGGAGGAAACCGGAGCATCTGAAGAAAAACAACACAGAGGGAGGACATGCAGACTACACAGAAGGCACCCCAGCTGATTTTTGAACCAGGAAATTTCATGTTGTGAGGTGACAACACTATCTGATGAGCCACTGTGCCTCCATGCTACAATTTCTTACTTTAAGTTCTGATAATCATGCAGATTATCATGCAGAACTTCCAAATCCATATAGCTTTTCAGGGCCTCTCCACTAAGGTGGGATGACAGAATTCTGGCTCATTCTTTCTGGGGCTATTTTTCCTCAGTTGCATTCCTTTCAAAGGCAGCTAGGTAAGCCTCCCCCCACATCATCCTTTAGGCCTAGCTTCTTCAGGGTAGTACTATAACACAGGACTCACTGGAAGATGGAGGTCTGGTTAACCAGGGAGTAAATATGCTGCAGGAAGTTTAGCCAGAAATGATCTGCGGCAGCATGTCTCTCTTGTGAAGTGACTATGATGTTGCTCAGTTGATCAGTCAGTTCTTTCTTGAAGCAAGCCAAGTGTTAGTTAAGCTCTCATAAAAACTGACCAGACATTGATCTATTGTCAGATTTTTATCCTGAAGGGCAGCAACAAATTTTATTAATGCCTCAAACATGTTCTCCATTTTTTACCAGTACTTAACATCTACAGTCAACTGCTAAATAATTAATTTCCCACACACAAAGCCAGGTACACCCAGAGAAATTAACAAGCTTTTTAATCCAATACAGATTTATTCTGAAATGTGATCCTCTCGAGATTCCTTCTAGTGGGGAATATAAGGAAGAAACAAGCGTGTTTTGGGTAAGTCCTCCACAGTGTAGAATGAAATGCAGTTTTTGCCCACAGCAAATGCCTGTATTAGTATGTAAGGTGGCTTGTGTAAAAAAAAAATACAAAAAACAAACAAACAAGCAGTCACTGGCATCAGCTGTGTGGCCAAGCAATCATATTTACTGACAAATAAACAAAGTTTAGAAAAGACATGCAGTTCTTTTCAAACAAGCCATTCTGTGGAATACTATACATAAATTTACCTTTCAGGCAAGTTTTACACAGTACAGCAAACTTTTGTACTTAAATGTAATTCACCTTAGTAAACTGGTAGTGTAGCTGGACAAAATGGAGGAACAGTTTTCCTCTAGATGGCAGAGCGCTTCTCTTCCCAATTCCAGCAACAGGGAACAACAAAACATCTTTACCTTCTACCTAGGCAGTAAGACCAGTTGGCTTCTCCATTCAAGGGTCAAGTTCCTTTCCTCATAGGGATACCCTCTATATTGCCTACTGGTAAATGAAGCTCTGCTAGATACTTCCCTGATCCCTCCTCAGACCCAAAGATCACAAATCTACTGTGTACTAGTGCACTATACTTTAAATACCACTCTCTCCATTTACACCTCATTATTTCTAACATCTTTATTTGTTTCTAGGTTATCTCCTTAAAGGGGCCATCCACTACTTTTCTGCCTAACTCTTCTGGACTTCTTCTTCTTTCTGCTTTTCCTGGTTAGGGGTCGCCACAGAGGATCACCTGTCCGTTCACGAATGGCAGCGGAGTTTTACAGTGAGGAGTTGCCAGACTGGCACCCAATCTTCCACAGAAGGCACACACATGCACGTACTCATGCCTAGGGCCAATTTAGAGTGTCCAATCCACCTACAGCATGTCTTTGGGATGTGGGAGGAAACCAGAGCACCCAGAGGAAACCCATGCAACCACAGAGAGGACATGCAGACTCCGCATAGAAGGGACCCCAGCCGAGGATCGAACCGGAGATCCTCTTGCTGTGAGGTGGCAATGCTAACCGTTGCACCACTGTGACCACCCACCTAACTCTTCTGGACTAGTACATTTAAAAGAACCAGTCAACTATATGCTACAATAATAATATACTAATTTTTAAAACAACTATGTTCATTTTCAAGCTGTTTTAATAAGTCTTGCATGCATTTGCAAAAGGAACTATGTTAAAAGTTGAAATCTTTTATGTCTAACAAAATGATTGTTCTTAGGGGAAAGGGGGTAAGGGATAGTAAAAGATCCTGAAGCCAACCAACTAAAATCTCACAAAAGGGTGTAGTCACCGTGTTCTTGTAAGCTAAGTTGGAGAAAAAGTACTTTAGTGGTGTGAAGGTGTGGCAGTCATTTTGGGTGAAGCTTAGCCAGAGGCCAGTGTCCCACAAGAGGATGTTTCAAGGGGTTTCTTATTACAATCACCTAGTAACCCTGTGAACAACTCTACAATAATACATTTGGTTGTCTATGGGGTTTAAGAAGCAGATTCGTGTGACAAACTCTACAAAGCAAAATAAATACAAATTACTTCCACAATCATTCATGTACTGCTTAACATACAATGTCATCTTTACTGAAAAATATTCTAGAACAGAATTTGGAATGTGGTATAAACAAGGATTCAATGTCCTTTGACAATTTTGCTTTTTCTGAAGATCAGAGCAGATATGGATCAATGTGGCTGTTCAAGTTAATTAAACAATGCTTTGTTAAGCTTGATTTAGCATAAAGAAGTAATGTGAAGTCAGCCCAGGTTGGATGGTTTGGAAATAAAGCCAGAGAGGCAAGATTGCATTGGTTTGGACATGTGCCTAGGAGGGATGCTGGGTATATTGGGAAAAGGATGCTAAGGATGAAGCTGAAAAAACACAAAATGAACTACTAAAATAGAAAAAAAAAAAAAAAAACGGCTTCAGAACGTAAACAGTAGTTTTAAAGTGCATAAAGCACTTTTCATTTAATAAAATCAAACTTCTTCAGATGCAAACATTCAAGGTACAAGTTTCAGTTAAATAAAATACCAGGACGTGCTTGAGCCTGTCAGCTCACATGCTGTGATGACATCAGCAACAGTAGTTAACCCTTCCTGTTCTACATACTATGAAAAAATACTGTTTAAAACTAAAACAATGCTGACAACCATGAACAAGGAAGACTGAAGCTATGGCTTAAAATAAAGTATGCTGATGGGTACACTTTAAACAACAAGAACAAATAAATATATGAAATAATAAGGTTACCTATAAGGAATTACTATTGAACAGCTGAAATTCTACACTACAAACTTTTTTTTTACTACAACGTTTCATACTGGTTCATACCTAATCGCCAAGCCCAAACAAAATATAACTCAGCTGGCAGTTCGAGAAATAAATTTAGGCACCATTAACAGTGACTAAAATTACCATGCAAGAAATTAACTTGATGTTACTACATACTTTTAACTAGCTATGATGACCATATTACTAAATCTATAGCATTCATACTATGCTATGCCATTCACTTAATTCCACAATATGGCATTCATTATATTAAAATAATATAAAAAATATAAAAAAAATACACAATCCAACTATGACCTTAAGGAGAATTAAGGGTGAATATCCTGGTATCACGTTTACTAATGTGAGTTACTATTAGAGATGAATATTATTCATGATATTAATATAAAATTAATATAAAAATTATTTGTGTTACATAACTAGAAGGGAGATTCTGTCATCTAGTTAAACTTTTCAATTTAAGTAGACATCTAATCGAGTACATTGTCATTAATACCTGAGTAATTAGTATGCATTGAGGTGAATTTGCCAGTAAAGTTCAAATTCTTCAAGTCTTAGGGAGATGGGACCACCCCTAATGTCATATTTGACATGGTCAATAATCTTGAACTTAAATTTATGGACTGGAAATATTCCTATATGTTTAGCCAATGCATTCTTCGTTTTCTTTTTATTGACAGCGTACTGGTGTTCTCCTTAACGTCATACTTAGATTGTGTATTTTTTTATATATATATTTTTAATTATTTTTATCAGAAGGTGTGCTCTGTCTGAACAATGAAAACTAATTCTACAGACATGACATGCACCATGACGATTTATTCATATTGATGCTATATCAGAAGGTGTACCCTGTGTGAACAGTGAAAACTATTCTACATACATGACATGCACCATGACGATTTATTCATATTAATGCTGTATCAGAAGGTGTACCCTCTCTGAACAGTGAAAACTATTCTACATACATGACATGCACTATGACGATTTATTTATATTGATGCTGTATCAGAAGGTGTACCCTGTCTGAACAGTAAAAACTATTCTACATACATGACATGCACCATGACGATTTATTCATATTGATGCTGTATCAGAAGGTGTACCCTGTGTGAACAGTGAAAACTATTCTACATACATGACATGCACCATGACGATTTATTCATATTAATGCTGTATCAGAAGGTGTACCCTCTCTGAACAGTGAAAACTATTCTACATACATGACATGCACTATGAAGATTTATTTATATTGATGCTGTATCAGAAGGTGTACCCTGTCTGAACAGTAAAAACTATTCTACATACATGACATGCACCATGACGATTTATTCATATTGATGCTGTATCCATACATGACATGCACCATGACGATTTATTCATATTGATGCTATGTCAGAAGGTGTGCTCTGTCTGAACAGTGAAAACTCATTCTACAAACATGACATGCACCGTGGTGATTTATTCATATTGATGCTGTATCAGAAAGTGTATCCTGTCTGAACAGTGAAAACTATTCTACATACATGACATGCACCATGACAATTTATTCATATTGATGCTGTAGGTCCTTTTATGGACTCATTGAGTAGATGCATACTCAAATACTCAAAATGTTCTGAAGCAGTTTGTGTGGCACCTTGTATGTAAAAAAATTCAGTGTCAATCTAAGTGCATTGTTTAAAAGAAATGGCTTGCCTGAACAAATTACTAGTGAAAACAAGCTATAGTTTATGTCAGAACAATTTAGAACAAAATGGCATCAAAGATTTCCTTTCTGCGATACACTGCCTAGTCATAAATTAGCTCAGTGAGAGATTGTACACATGTTCTAGAAGGCTGCCAGTGTTCTAAGCCCAGACAGCAAACCTAAGAGACACAAAACAGATAATTTCCTTTTCCTCTGTTGTAAGTGCATTCATCAAATGGCTTGACAGCAACATTATTCTTGAAAAGGAATGCATATCCCAGACCGGAGTAAGTGAAATCAGATATAATCTTCACAGTAGGTCAGCAAGTGTTGACCAGAGGCTACAGAACTACCAAATGGAAACTGAGCACCAAAGTTCCTTCAAGGTTCATACCTCAAAGATATACTATGTATGTGTTACAAAGTACTTGGAGAAGATGTAGACCTGTGTGACAAAGTACTTGGAGAAAATGCAGACCAGTTAAAAGGTGCTCAATAACTAGATGGTCCAGATACTCTACTAGGCAACCATGTTTGGAAGACCCTCCTGAAGAGAAGATGATACCAGAGAAATGATCATTTCTGGTATTTGCCATCCGACAAGAAAAGAAATTAACATCCAAAGCTATATGACAAGACAGAAAGAACTGACAAAGAATGGATTACTCCTTCCAAAGGAAAGTGATTGATCGGTTTAGCACCTCATGAGGTATGAAAGAGAAGACTTTTGACCATATAAGGATGGACAGCTGAATTAATTCCACATCATTAGTCACTGAAGTTTCTGGTTTCATAGCATCCCTAGCAGAGAGAACTCCAGAAGGGCTTACCCTGGTCACAATTCCAAGCCCAATGAGACCACCTAGATTCTCTCCTGAGCTCCGGAGAATGCTTTCTTCAGAGGTTAAATGCATGATGTGTGATGGAAGTATTTAGTTAAGAAAAGGTTACAGATACAGGGAAAAGTACTTTCACTACAGAACTATTTCTATGTTTTCCTTCTGATGTTTTTTTCTAATTATGTGCTTTCAGTTTAAATTCAGATATTGAAAATATCAAATGTTGCTAATGATAGTTATACAAAGCATCAATAGCACTTTATCTGCAGCATAAATTATCATTTTTTTATCTGTACTATACATTACCATTTAAAAATGTATGCTAAATGTTTTGCTATCATATGACCTGTGATTCAAGGATGTTGATTCAGACATAGAAATGTCCACCTCAGCTAATGTGCCCAAGGATCTGGTGAATATATAGCATTAGGAAATGGTCTACTAGCAGTATATGTTACTGTGTTTTTTTTCTCAAATGGTAAAATGTACATCTGAGGCAAACAGTGTAAAACCAAAAACAGTACATAAAGAATCCATGCATCACAACTCTGAATCTCTGTATTAATGGTGCAGTGTTATCCTGTACAAATACTCAAGGAGAATGGATTCCATGATTCCAAACAAATAATTTAAGTGTACCTTGTTGCCAAGAAAACCCTGCATTGTTAGGTATATAGTACCTACTGCTCTAAAACACATCATTAGCAAAACAATTAATGGAAATCAATCACAGGGAAGGATGCTGCTAATGAAAGGATATATATATGTATATGTGTGTGTGTGTGTGTGTGTGTGTGTGTGTGTGTGTGTGTGTGTGTGTGTGTGTATAATTTAAAAGTATGTTGCAACAAATAGAAAATGGGCAGCACACTGGGGGACATTTAAAAACACATAGCATAATGCACAATCCTGTATCTAGCAGGATTGCTCAGTTCATTATGAGGGAGTCATTCAAAGATCACTGTAGTACTGCAGCAATATGCTGCATAATGCATGTGTTATCACTGCAGCTGTTCAATACTGTAAGCTGTACGTGTGTGTATGTGTGTGTGTGTGTGTGTGTGTGTGTGTGTGTGTGTGTGTGTGTGTGTGTGTGTATGTGTGTGTGTCTACGTGTCTGTCCCTGGAGGAGTGGTTGCAGCCCAGAAGTTAGTAGTTTATTAGCCATTTTGGGCTAATTTCTATCTCTTTCATTTCCCTACTATAAAAACCACGTTTGCGTTGGCAGTGCCGGTTAGCTATGGTTAAATTATTCCCAGCTCCAGTAAGTCTCCTCTTGAGTTTTTCCCTTGAAACTAGTCTAACTCTCAACCTAAGCACTCAAAAAGCATCTTACAGCCCAGCACTTGCTCAGACCTAATAGCAAGCACTAATATATCCTGACACTTATTGCCCAGCAGGGCAAGGCTCTTTATTCACCCCTCACCAACCAAGTGACTAAGCAGCTCACCCTACTATTCCGGCATGACCAAAGGGCAACTTCAGGTGCACTCTCCAGTCCAGCTGGTGAATCTGGGTATCCTGAAGCAATGTTACAACTGCTTCATATACATAGACAACCCTCTCCTCCTACCACAAAACACTAACATATCCAAGAGATGCAATTATACAGCCAAACTAGAAGCTAAGCTGTCTCCACCCAAGACTGGAACAGACAATCAAGAGGAGAAGGTTTACACTTGCACCACAACTCCAGCCACACACAGACCTACTAAAACAGCACTGGAAAAAAATACACATAAATACTCAAAATCATACTTGGATACTCTAAATAAAAACCTGCAAAAGCATCAGAGACCTCCAAAGCAGACACCCAAACAACCTGCACTTCTCATCACAAACCAGACAACACATAAAACACAAAATCAGTGTGCCACACAATCACAGCCCTTAAGGCGAAATAACATACCTAACACACTAGTGATAGGTGACTCTATAGTCAGGCACACTGACGTCCTGCTCACTAGGCTGGACAAGCAGAAGGTTACTGTTAGCTGCCTGTCGGGAGCCAGAATCCACCACATAACACAAGCACTCAGGTCACTCTAGAACAAGTACAAATATGACTCTGTCATTGTTCATGTTGGTGTGAATGACCTAAGACGTACCTCCCTGGACTACATGAAAAGAGACATGGAAGAGCTCTCTGATCATGTAGACCAGGCTGGTATGACCCTGACCCTGAGTAGCATCCTGCCCTCACCAAGAATAATACCTCAGTATAAAGAAAAAATGATCAATTTCAACAATTGGCTAAGCTTCTGGTGTCATTCAAAGGGGATCCAGTGTCTGTAAGCCTGGAATGACATGCTCGACAAGCTGCATTGCTTTGCAAGAGATGGCTTGCACCTGTCACCACTAGGCTTTCGAATACCGGCCAAGGCTCTTGCTGTCCCCATAGTGCCTTTTTTAGGCAAGGCTCAAAAGTCAAACCCACCTCCGTAAACAGCACAATTAACAAAAAACTGAGGGTTATGCTACTTAACACCAGGAGTTTAAATCTCAAAATGCATGCGCTTGAAGCACTCCTCAGTATGGAGAACATCGACATCTGTGCAGTAATTGAATTCTGGTTCAAGGCTCCAGAGAGCAGCCCAGCACTACCAGGCTACAACTCATACCACACGTTTTGGCCACAGAACATGGACCAAAACACAAAAGGAGGGAGTATATCCATATTCATCAAGGATACCTACACCTTCAGGTTAGTGGCAAAGCATGATACCTTTGCGATCATCCATGTGCAACTAACATCGAGCAAATCTGCAATGCAAATTGTGGCCTGCTACAGATCACCCTCCATGACCCAGGACCACCACTCCACTTTTCTGGAGACACTGGAAAACATGAAGGTCCTACCAAACACCCTGATATTGGGCAATTTCAATTATCCTACCATTCACTGGAAAAACTACTCTAGTACAAATTCCCAGGCCCAGCGCTTGGTCTGATCTAACCAGTGACGGTTTGACCTCTGGTGTGGAACACCTGTCGCCCATGTTGGTGATGACCAGGTCCAATATGTTTTCACCTCTGGTAGGGGAGTTTACCAGCTGATCCAGGGCATTTGAGTTGATGAATTCATCATAAGCCTGACTAGCCTGGTCTGCAAGGCTATGGAGAGCATCATCATGGAACTCACTAACAAAGACATTGGGAACATCCAAGACACCATTCCCGAATAGCAGGCTCCAGGTCCGACTCTAAACCATTCACAAGTGGTGTCAATACAGAAGAGGTAATAAGAGATCTGGGGACCCAGGTAGATAGTAATCCCTCCTTTGACAATCATATTTCCAAAGTAGTTAGGAAATCCTTCTATGTGGCCCATCTAATTATTAAAGGGTTCACATCTAGAAATAAAGAGGTTATAGTGCCTTTCTACTCATCACTCATTAGTCCCATCATAGAGTGCAATGCCCCATTTGAGATGTACCTCACAAGACACTTCCAACAGCTGGAAAGACCACAGAAGTACCTCACCAAGAGAATTACTGGTCTCAAACATATGTCTTATGCAGCCTGACTGAAAAAACTCTGGCTGTCCTCAGTGGCATATTGCTTACTCAGAGGTGATCTCTGCCTGACTTACAAAGCCATGTCCAACTCAGAATTGATGGACATGCTCCACCTAAAGAAATCCAAGTCACTGCGAGCCACGCGTTCTAGTGATCTAAACCTCGCCACAACAATAAATAAAACATGCTGGAGGGATAGATTCCTGTCACAGAGACTCCCCATGTTTTGGGACAAAATTCCAAATTACATCAGGCAGAGCCTCTCATTAACACTCTTCAAGAGAAACCTTGACGAGTGGATGGGTAACAGAAAATGCACCCCTGGGATCACTTCATTGGCTCTGCTTGACAGAGGATCAGTTAATTAATCAATGGGGCAGCGAAAGCCGACACACTCTGGCTAGGCTTATAAATGCCCTCAGGCAGATAGCCTAGTACCTACCTATGAACTTATGAACCTATAAGGAGCTAGCTCCCCAACCATTAGAGTTCACTTGGCTGCAATCTCTAACTTCCATATTGGATTTGAGAATTCTTCCCTGGCTTCATCTAAGCTTTGCAAGGCCTTCTTGAGAGGTATTCTTCTGTTGGGACCACCTTATAAATGCCCTACTTCACCATGGGGCTTGAATTTAGTACTGCAGCCCTTAATTAATTCTCCCTTTGAACCAGCAGCAATAAATTTCTGACCTGGAAAACTATCTTTCTAGTGGCAATTATCTCTGCTAGAAGAATTTCTGAACTTCAAGCCAGACAGCCAGATTTGATAGACAGTGGAAGAGAGCACAGATTCTGGTTAAAACAGCACTATCCAAGGCCAAGAATACAGCTTCTATGGGACCTGACAATATCCCTGGCTGTGTTCTGCATGAACTACAGAGTGAACTGGCACCTCACCTGTGTGCCCTGTTCAATCACAGTCTCACCTCAGGCTTTGTCCTTCTGAATGGTGCACTGCTACAGTCATCCCTCTCCACAAAGGATGAGTGATTACAGACCCTAGGAATTATCACCCCATTAGCCTGACAAGTCTGATATGCAAAGCTATGGAATGCATCATCTTGGACCTAATAAACAAGGATATAGGGAATCTCCAAACTCTGGATCCCACACAGTTTGGTTTTGTGAAGGGTAGATCGTGCCTGCTCAACTTGGTCGACTTCTTTGAGTCAGTCACCAGAGCTGTGGATGAAGGCAAGGTGGTTCATACAGCCTACCTTGATCTGGCCAAGGCCTTTGATACCATTCCCCACTCAGGAAACATAGAAAACCTAACTAAGGTAGGCATCAACCCCTATATCACTAGGTGGGTTGCAAACTGTCTCACAGATAGAACCCACAGTGTGAAAGTAGCTGACTCCAAGTCAGATCGCTGACCAGTCAATATTGGAGTACCACAGGGTTTGGTCCTGGGTCCTCTCCCGTTTGGTATCTACTTCTCTGAAGTCCAGGCCAACACAAAGGAACTCTGGCTGACAAAGTTCGCAGACAATTGCAAGCTGGGAGCTATTATTAACTTCCCAAGTGTTGTTGACATCCTATAGAAAGGCCTCACTGAGACCAACAATGGGTGTCAAAACCATGGCCTTAAGCTCAATGCCAAAAAATGTGTTGTCATCCCCTTTAGGAAAAACACGGTTCCCATAAATTATCACTCGATGGTAATCCAGTGAACACAGAAAGCGTTATAAGAGATCTGGGAACACAGGTTGACAGCAACCTCTCTTTTGACCACCACACTGCCACTGTGGTCAGAAAGTCCATCTATGTGGCACATCTCATTACTATGGGTTTTGCATCCAGGAAGAAAGAGGTCATTGTCTTCCTCTACTCTTCCCTCATTAGGCCAATCATCGAGTACAATGCTACGTTTGGCATGTACCTCACTAGACACCTGCAACAACTGGAGAGGCCACAAATGTACCTCACAAAGAGGATCCTAGACCTTAAACACTTGTCCTATATGGACAGACTCAAAAAAACTCTAACTATTCTCGATCTCATATCACCTACTTAGAGGTGATCTCTGCTTGACTTACAAAGCCATGTCTGACCCAGTGCTCTGTTAGAAATGTTACATCTAAAGAAATCCCAATCGCTCCACAGAACACGCTCCAGAGACCTCAGCCTCATTACCACAACCAACAAAATGTGCTGGAGGGACAGGTTCATAACCCATGGGCTGCCCATGCTATGGAATAGACTTTTCATACATATCAAACAGAGCACCTCACTGGCCCTCTTCAAGAGAAATCTTGATGAGTGGATGGGAAATAGAAAATTCACCCTGGGAATCACTCCAGTGGCTCTACTCGACATAGGCACGGGGAACTAAGGTCTGGTGGCATGATGCCAGGGTAATCCTATGTATGGCTTGTAAAGGCTCCAGGGCCATTAGCCTAGTACACACCTATGAAGCTATGAACCTAAGCATTGAGTAAATTCATAGGGGGGAACCATATCTCTCAACTGTTCAGACTTTCACAGAATGTCCAGATTTTTGTCTCATACTTTTGGTCTTTTCCTCATAAAATTGACAGTTTGCTGCCAAATCAGTGAGGACTGAAGTCACTAATGGCAGACATTTGAGTTTCAGACTTCATATCCTTCTGAAAATGTATGCTAATGCAAAGCCTGTTATTCTATCAACTTTCTGAGTTTATAAGAGGAATATTTACAATCTGTCCCTGATTTGGGTTTTTTGTTGTTCCCCTTTCTTTTTGGCTTTGTCCAGAATTCTTGTGCTAAGAGGTTGAAAGGTATGAGGGAAACACAAAGCAACTGGCGCAAGTGCTTGGGAGTTCACTTCAGAGATGTGCAGATGAGTCACTAATGAGCTTTTGCTCCATGTGACTCTTGCGAGTCTCCAATTCTCTAGTTAGCTCAGTAGCACTATTACATTACAACACTGAACCCCTATTAGTGTTACAGGGCTCACATCTCTGAATACCCCAAACTATATATGCTATGAATTCAGTATTTAAAGATAACTGCACTGACAACATCTGTGAGACTCTTTTGGACTTATTCAATATAGACTTTAAACAAAATGTAAAGGGGAAAAACAGATTAATAAAGACACACGTACATAGCAGTCATTCATTTTGTCAAAGAAAATGAGTCACATTTATTGAGCGTAACATTATTTTTTGTCAGACTTGAAAAAATAAAGTGTGATTCAGATGACCTTGCTTTCTTATTCTAATAACATTACACCTCATGTATAACACACATACTCTGCAATAAAGTAGTGAAAATGGATAATGTAAGTGAACTGATAAATTTGCCTGCACAGAATAATTAAACTGGATTATCTCAAAACATGTTACGTTATGTACCCGTGTAATGAATAACCAAGCCAAATCTCTCTTTCTCACAGACACACAAACACACATTGTAATAGAGGGCGTATGTCCAAGTGTTCCATGATGAGAACTAACATGCTTCATAGATGGCCTCCCATCACCAAGGGCTACTTTACTTGTGTCTTTGTGATCTTCAGAAATTTTCTGAAGAGAACTGGACTCATCCGGCAGTTTCATTATCTTCTACCACTAGACTATCTGTCCAGCCCCGATCAACACAACCAGCCATGCTACAATCACCATGTATGCAGAATCAGCCAACACCTAGTACAGCTTTCATGGCCAGATAGGAAATGAAGAAAATTAAAAAAGTTAATTTCAGATATGCAGCTTTTTCACTCATTTCTAACATGATTAAACTTCCAACCGACCTACAGGCAACAGGCGAAGCACAAGTGAGCTGCTTATACAGAATGTACCCCGGTTAACAGCCTTTTACTATATAAATATTTATAGTCCTTATTTATTTTTCTTTCAGATGTTATAGCACTTCCTTTCATCACATTTCTTTACTTTCTTGCTTTCAACTTAAATTCCACTTCCACACCTTGTTACCTAAGCAACAGAAATCAAAGTGAATGACAAATAATCAGGACCAGATCATTCAGTCTCACTATGGCTTGTTTAAATAGATTATGTTAAATAAGCCTTAGGTGTAAAATTCCTAAAATATTCTCATACAGTGTTCTGTTCATCTCCTTCATGTCCAGTTTAACAGCACAGTCTGCCACAGTTCAGGATGCAAAATAAAGTGTGTTAATCAGGTCTTACAATTTAGTCTTAGAAACTGTTTGCTTCTCCAATTACAATTTTGGATCCAGTAAATATTTTTTTACAGGTAAGGCTGAATTTCCTAGACAAAAAGACTCTATAGCACCCATAAGTCCCACAAAGTGAATGTAAATATTTTATTTGAATTGCAGCAGCTTCTCAGTTAATCCAGGAAGCATTTAACTCCCTATCAAGACATGCCCCTCTCATGACTCCATTGTGACTCTCACACCAAACATAAGTCAACATATTAAACAGCATTACCATGCTAACTGACTTCCACTATATAAATATTTACAGTATGCTATTGTTTTAGACGATTATATGGTTTTGACTCCATACTCTCTATTGTTGTTCATTTAAAAGAAAAGTAAGTTGATATTACTTGCCACTATTCTAAACAGATTTCAGGAAAAATAATTTGGTATGGTTGATCACATTTATTTTTAAATTGCTTATGTTATTGATATAAAGTCATATCAGAAGAACATTCTGCATTTTGTTTTTTGATACTGCTTTGGCATTTAACTATAATGAGTGTTATTGGCAAGCTTATACGAGCTGGCCCTAGACGCATATTTTAATGAAAACAGTAATATGCAAAAAAATGCAGTAATATAGTCATCTAGAAATGGTAATTTTACTGATGTAGTTCAAACAGGCAAGTAATAAAGCTAATTAGAATTGTTCTTGGATATGCTGTCATTTGCTTGATGGATGTAAATAATAAAGAGTGATAGGATATGCACTAATAGATTTTTAATGCACATATTTAGTGTATGATAGTGGAAAAGGTCAGGTGCCAAATGTTCTTGTGTCCCATTTGCATTAAAAATGAAGCAGATATTCACTGGAAACCAACCACAGATGTTCTAGTCCTGTCTTGGCCCCAAATGACCCACATTCAGTTAGTGTTTTAGCTGCTGGAGAGGGATGATAGAGACACTGACACTGACAAGCCAATCCCAGAAAGGAAGGTACAAGACAAGTCCTGTCTCCAGAGTTACTTCTGGGGAAGGCCCAGGACAGCAGTAAGGAAAGTAGGGGAGACAACCTTGCCAAAAAGGGCACACCCTCTACCTGAAGATGGGGTATGCGGAAGCACACTGTTGCAAATGTTCAGCATACTAAACATTGTGCCATACTCCTACAGGGAGTATTAACAGCATTCAGGATAACCTCCTTACCCTTTTTAGATGACAGCTGTGATCCCTGATGTTTCATCTCCCTGTCTCAGTGTTCCAGACTGATGGAGCTGAGGATATAAATAGTCTAACAGGGGATGGGGCATGATTGTCACGAGGAACAGAGGCTGACAAATTATACAAAATAAGTGTAATAAAATTTGTGACTGAGGTCTTCAGCAATGAGTAACTAATGTGATTTGCACTTCTACAATTGTCTGATCAGCAGCATTTTTTGTCTGATTGCCTGACTTATTCAGCATGATTTGGTATATCAGTCTCCTACCAGCACATGTCATGGTATGCCCAGCAAACAGAACAGAATAGAAAAAACATATCCTAGAGGAAAATGAATGAATGAATGAATAAACAAATGAATATTGTCTGTCTATCTATATATGTGGGTGTGTTATCTTAAATATTGAAAATCCCTAATGTTAATGTCTGTTTTGTTGACAAGTTTTTAAGATCAACAATCCCAGGGGTTGAGGATATGCCCTTACCATGGGGATTGTGCAGTCTCAGAGTTGGAATAAATATTTAGTAGAGGGTGTGGTGGGTGCAGGGGGGGGGGGCTTCCCCACCCTGCAGAAAAAAATGTGTTTTAACCTGCATGCTCTGAGGTAAATTCTTGGAACATGTAAAAAGGCTTGTTGATATTTTTTTGTTGATGTTAACATATCAACATTAGCATCATTGATATTTAGTTCATTTAATTAAGTTAACTTTATATATCTATATGTGTATATATATATATATATATATATATATATATATAGATACATATACAGATATATATATATATATATATATATATATATATATATATATATATATATATATATATGTTTGTGTGTGTGTGTGTGTGTGTGTGTGTATATATATATATATATATATATATGGTATTAGAGGCCTTCTTTTGTAGGTAACTGTTGAGAAAAAGTCAAGGAACTAAGAATTAAATCTTCTGGGGGGGGGGACTTGTCTTGAGGACAAATTCAAAAGGTCAGGAAGTCAGATCCTACAGCAATGAAGTACAAGAGAAGGCCTGACTCTTAAAATCATGATCTGAATAACAAATCAAGGTATAGATGTCTGCAATGGAGACATTTGTAAGTATTTTGTAAAAATGTAAAAATATAGAGTGGCATTTGGCTGCAATATTTTGTAAAAGGGCAGGATTTAGTGTTTGATGGCAAAAGAAAATACTGTTTGTGGTCCCTTAGAACAGGTTTTGCACAATCTTCCCTCTTTGTAGCAAAAGAGGTGAATTATTGAATGTGTGCTTACTCTTAAAAAATGAGTTGACAAAAAATATCCAAGGTATAATTGAGATTTGCCAAGACTGTGTTAACCAAGCATTAGACAGGCTTCTCTAGCTGTGTATCAAAGAAATGTCATTTATCAAAGAAAAGGTATCATCAACAAGAGATGTTCCAAAGGGAGAACAAAGCTTGAGAGAGAACAGTCTTATTAAGTATTCCAAACTCAGAAAGGCAACCAAAGAAATTATTCAGGTATGTGAATAGTTTGAGAGTAAATCATGATTCTAAATACTAAAATTGTATTTACTGATGAGAACAGAATGTAGTATTTCTTGTAAAGGCCCATTACATTCACTGTAGAATTTACTATAACGTGATTAGTGTAACATAGTGCATACTACTTCATAGAATCTATATAGAATACAATTCTATAACAAGAAAAATATGCGATGTTGTGTAAAGGGCTATATAACTTTAAATACGATAATGCCTTGCTACAAGCAGTTGCATGCCATGTGCTGCTTTACTTTCTAGAAATAAGAATAAAGACTTCAAGGAAACCTGAAACACATTCACAGTGTCTGTACTGTTTGACAAACGTTCTAATGATCATGCAAATGTTGCAGCATGTGCCATCATGTTTACTTACTAAATCATAAGCTGGCAAGATTGATAAAATAACAGGGGCTCTTCACTTAGCGCGTCTTATAGACCATTCAAAGCAAGAAAAAACTGCCTGGACCATTAGTTGGTTTATGTGAAGCCTCTTCTTCTGGCTGGGTACACTTCCACTGAACCATCGAAAAACTAAGGTGGGCTTTTCAACCCTCCACTGAAACATCCATAATCTCTACCTGTGGTAAAAGGTGAAGGTTCGTACTGAGAGTGTAGGGGACAGTGTAACACTCTAAATAAATCTGATATTAGCAAAGGAGCAGTCAGCAAGTTATTCTGCAGTCAGTGGCACCTCACCATCCACTACAACAGCTGTAATTTCATGTTTACAAATGAAACCATGAAGGTCATTGCACCATTAATCCAAAAAGACCTAGAAAGTCCAAATCTGGATCCTTCACTGTGCCCATATCACATAAATCATGGACATGACTTCAGATGCCCTCATTCTGCCAGGTATGACCGAAAAATGAAGTTGTTTTTCCATGTCTTCCTAGATAAAGGCAATCCTCTAATTCAAGCTTAGAGAGAATTGATCTCTGGCCAACTGTAGAGCTGGTCAGCACAAACATCACCAGTTACCCCCACCTCACCTCACAAAGATCCCCTTTCTTGTGTTTCACACCACCCAAAGTATGTGATACAGTCCCGCCAACACCAGTTTTCCACCATCTATCTGTCTGTCTGTGCCCCTCCTTTGTTTCCCACTTCTGTGTCAGCACCTATCCTGATACTACACTTACATCCTGCTCACAATTTACTACCTTCCCCTCTACCCTTCTTTGAAAGAAAAAGAAAATAGGAATCTGTCCCACTATATATTGATATTGTCTTTTCTTTATTCCCTGCCCAGATGTGAAAAACAGCTTATGTGCTTTCAGAAAACATTAACTTTTAGCCTTAAAAAAGGTGTTCTCAATTGTATTACCTGTCCCTGTAGCCATCGGTCTCCAAGGAAACATAAGAAGAAAATGCACAGCTGCCCTTAACTGTAAATGTCTCAACTTACACTGAACATTTATTTGCTAAAGGAAAGCTTTTCATTGCATTCACTGTTCTCTTATTTGCTTGCTTACACAAAAAAATGCGTTATTAGATTAAGTAAGGGCCTTAATTCAGACTTTCAAAACAGGACACACACACACACACACACACAAACACACTTATATATGTATATATATATATATATATATATATATATATATATATATATATGTATATATATATATATATATATATATATATATATATATATATATATCGGTCTACTTCAAATAAATGAAAGACCACTTACCCGAAAAATAATTTACAGAGATAACAACACTGAAACGTTCCATTACAGAATGACCACATTACCGACTGAGGTTATAGAGTAAGAATGTGCTAGGTCAGCACACAAAGAAAACACACACTACTACATGACAAACCCACCCAGGTGGGGGCTATGTCCACCCCCCCCCAATTAAGTATACCAACTCCAGAATTGCACCATGTTGGCCAAGCACATACATACCCTGTAAATAGATTTGGTAATGTCGTTGTTTAGTAATGTAATGTTTTGATGCTGTTATCTTAGTAAACTTTTCTTCGGGTAAGTGTTTTTTCATTTATTTGAAGTAGACTCATATATATATATATATATATATATATATATATATATATATATATATATATATCATTGGGCAGGAGATATCGCAGCATCCGCGGATTTGGCTGGAGAGGTATCATAGAATCCACTGCAGAACTACAAGATTCAGTAACTGTTTCTAACCTACAGTGATTAGACTTCTGAACTCAGGCACTAGTCCCAGGGTTCTAGACATATAACAAGTCAATTTTTTTTATATTTGTATAATATATATTTACATATATTCCAAGTAAGTACAATATTTATTTATTATATCCATAGTCAGTATTATTTAACTCACTCAAGTGCAATATTAGACAAATAATTTAGGCATTTCAATCTATAGTGTGTTTTGTATTACTTTAAATAGGGGAGTTAATTTAACTCAGGGGAGTATTCTTTTCATATATGAGTGTCGGTAAATGTCTCTGCTCTTTCTTGCATGTTTTGGGAGGAGTACTGTATTTGTTAGTTATGTTTATTCCTCTACTTGTATGTGTTGTTTCACTTTCCTTTGTAATCTCAAGAATTGAGCTGATGCAAGAAATTTCATTTAGGCTACGTGTGTAGTTCTAAATGACAATAAAATTTAAATTTACCTTGACTTTGACTTTGATATATATATATATATATATATATATATATATATATATATATATATATATATATATATATAAAGGTTCAAATGGAGATGGCAAGAAACAAGTATAAAAGATCAACAGAAAATGATTGATTTCAACACTTGGCTAAGTTTCTGGTGTCATTCTAAGGGGATCAAGTATCTGTTTGCCTGGGATGACATGATTGAAAGTCCTCGATGCTTTGCCAGAGATGGCTTCCATCTGTCATCCCTGGGCTTCCCGATACTGGCCAAAGATCTTGCCACCCCTATAGTGCCTTTTTTAAGCGGTGTTCCAAAGACCAAATTACCACCGTAGCAGCTACAAACCAATGCAATTTGAGGGTCATGCTGCTACATGCTAGAAGTCTAATTCTCAAAATGCACTCACTCGAAGCACTCCTTAAAATGGAGAACATCAACATTTGTGCTGTAACAGAGACCTGGTTCAAAGCAGCAGAAAGCACCCCTGCACTACCAGGCTATAACTCATTCCAAACCTTTCTGCACCAGAACTTGGACCGAAGCTCCAAAGGTGGTGGTGTTTCCATATTCATAAAGGAGGCACACACCTCCAGACTGGTAGCCCAACATAATGTATCTGAGATACTTCAGGTGCAGCTAACATTGGATAAGACAGCGATTCAGGTTGTAGCCTCCTATAGGTCCCCAACCATGTCCCAAGACCCACACTCCATGTTCCTAAGCACCCTGGAGGATATTAAGGTCCAACCTAACACTGTCATACTGGGCTACTTCAACTACCTCTCCATTAACTGGGAAAATTACTCATGTACCAATACACTTGCCCAACGTTTCCTGGAATTCATTAATTCCAATGCCCTGGACCAGCTCATTCTTAACCCCACTAGAGGTAGCAACATTCTTGACTTGGTCATTACTAACATGGGCAACCATTGCTCTACACCAACAGTCAACTCCTCCCTGGTTAGATCCGACCACAAACGAATCACCTTGGAAATCCACATCCATCTCACCCCCCAACCCCCTGCAAAGGTAAAAACCATGAAAAACTTCTCCAACGCTAACTTTGGGGTCCTAAAACAGAGGTGGCTAACTTCACTGCACCCATGCAAATGGAGATCAGTTGCATGACCACTGAATCATACACCAATGCACTGTATGAACACGTACACAAATGCATGGATCTCGCCATATGCAATAGAACCAAGATGCTCTCCTCCAAAAAAAAAGAAGCCAATCTGGTGGTCCTCTGCCCTAAACAAACTCTACAACAGAAGGAGGAAACTGATGCAGAATAAGGTGAAGTCCCAAGACTGGAAAAACTCCCTTATCAGCCTCAATAGAAAGTTGAGATCCCTCATCAAATCCTCTAAAGCTAGCTATGAAAACAGAATTGCAGCAGGTAGTAAAGACAACCACAAGGCCTTCTATAGTTATGTAAAGAATCTCTACGGCAATACCCAGATTTGCTCTGAGCTACTGCACAATGGTACCTCCTAGACCGAGCCAACAGATATTGCCAATATACTGGCCAACAGATTCAGTGCCAACGTTACCCCTCTCTCCCACACTAAGGGGCCAGTCACAATACCAGTAGATTGCCAGGCACCCAGTATTACTACTGCACAGGTCCACACTGTCCAAGGCCAAGAATACAGCTTCTATGGGACCTAACAATATTCCTGGCTGTGTTCTACATGAACTACAGAGTGAACTGGCACCTAACCTGTGTGTCCTGTTCAATCACAGCCTCACCTCAGGCTTTGTCCCTACCGAATGGCGCACTGCTACAGTCATCCCTCTCCACAAAGGAGGAGTGACTATAGACCCTGGGAACTATCATCCCATTAGCCTGACGAGTCTGATATGCAAAGCTATAGAATGCATCATCATGAATCTAATAAACAAGGATGCAGGAAATCTCCAAACTCTGGATCCCACACAGTTTGGTTTTGTGAAGGGTAGATCATGCCTGCTCAACTTGGTCAACTTCTTTGAGTCAGTCACCAGAGCTGTGGATGAAGGCAAGGTGGTTCATACAGCCTACTTTGATCTGATCAAGGCCTTTGATACCATTCCCCACTCAGGAATCGTAGAAAAACTCACTAAGCTAGGCGTCAACCCCTATATCACTCGGTGGGTTGCAAACTGACTCACAAGTGGAACCCACAGTGTGAACGTAGCTGACTCCAAGTCAGACTGCTGACCAGTCACAAGTGGAGTGCCACAGGGTTCAGTCCTGAGTCATCTCCTGTTTTGTATCTACTTCTCTGAAGTCCAGGCCAACACAAAGGGACTCTGGCTGACAAAGTTCACAGACGATTGCAAGTTGGGAGCTATTATTAACTCCCCAAGTGATGTTAACATCCTACAGGAAGGCCTCACTGGGACCAATGACTGGTGTCAGAACCATGGCCTTAAGCTCAATGCCAAAAAATGTGTCAGCATCCCCGTTGGGAAAAATACGGTTCCCATGAATTACCACATCGATGATAATCCACTGAACACAGAAGGCATTATAAGAGATCTGGGAACACAGGTTGACAGCAACCTCTCTTTTGACCACCACATTGCCACTATGGTCAGAATCCTTCTATGTGGCACATCTCATTACAAAGGGTTTTACATCCAGGAAGAAAGACGTCATTGTCTTCCTCTGCTCTTCCCCCGTTAGGCCAATCATTGAGTACAATGCCCCATTTGGCATGTACCTCACTAAACACCTGCAACAACTGGAGAGGCCACAAAAGTTCCTCACAAAGAGGATCCTAGGCCTTAAACATTTGTCCTCTATGGACAGACTAAAAATACTCCAACTATTCTCTTTCTCATATCGCTTACTTAGAGGCAATCTCTGCTTGACTTACAAAGCCATGTCTGACCCAGCTCTGTTAGAAATGCTACATCTGAAGAAATCCCAATCCCTCCACACCACACACTCCAGAGACGTCAACCTCATTACCACATTCAACAGAACATGTTGGAGGGACAGGTTCATAACCCAGAGACTGCCCATGCTATGGAATAAACTTCCCATACATGTCAAGCAGAGCACCGCACTGGCCGTCTTCAAGAAAAATCCAGATGAGTGAATGGGAAATAGAAAATTCACCCCAGGGATCACTCCAGTGGCTTTACTCAACAGAGGCACTGGGAACTAAGATCGGGTGGCACAATACCAGGGTAATTCTATGGGCTAGGCTTGTAAAGGCTCCAGGGCATTAGCCTAGTACACACCTATGAACCTATGAACCTGCCAAATATTAGTGGGTGTGTATAACACAAAAGCTGGAAAGAGACAATTATAAAAGCTGTCACACACAATATGTGGTAATAATAACTTCTTATCATAATGGCTACTCTATTCATACTATTTTGGAACATAGATTGCCTCACAAGTATAGACAAAGATGAAAGAATATTTGATTATATTAAGAAATGTAGAGTGCATAAAGAAATGCTGAAGGAGTTGTTATATTTCTAGAGGAGGCCCAAAAGCATTTTCTGTTAAAATGACTTGCTGAGTGTTTCACAGTAGGCAAAGGGCTCTAAGGGAATCAATCCCAAGGCTACAGGATGAAGTTTGTTAGTAGCTTATAGGTCTTATTCTTCTATCATGCTTCGCTTCATCTGTTGCAAATGAAACAGCCAAAAAATTGCTACAGCATACTGAAAGCTAAGACCTGAAACTAGATGAATTGTGTCAGCAGATGGCTTCTTTAAGGTTCCATTGGCCAGTAAATACCCAGTTGTGCTGATTTTCTGGTCATCTATGACTGAACACCATGCTGCCATTGAGGAACTGCTTACATGCTCCTGAGAAGGTGCAGGATTATATTGCCTGTGCTGACCATTTTTCACCACTTGGTCTATGACCTGTGAGTAAATGAGCCTTGGCAAGTAATGCTGCACTAGGAATGGACTTGTTCATTAAGCTTTGTTAGCTCCAGCTGCAAGACTTTTGAGAAAAGGGCTATACTTAGTATTAGGAATGCTGTTTGACCTATTCTGCTGCAAAATGCACTGTGCTTCCACTTTCTATTCAATACTCCGATACACGGACTGCTGTTACTCTGAACATTCTTATGTACCTCAGCTGTTGTTGCACTTTTCATTTGTGCTAGCGTGGCACTTATTCATCCCTGAATTATACTGTACCTTTGAATGCTACCTTTCCTGATGATTAAATGGTTTGCATGAGGCCTACATAAAATGTGTGCAACATCATGCTTTTGAATAGCTTGTTGTTGTGTCTTTCGGCTTTTCCCGGTTAGGGGTTACCACAGCGGAACTCCGGTCCGCTGGATACTACGTACCTGTGAACCACATTTATCATTGTGTAATATACTCCTGAATCCCAGTCACAGATGGTTGTTAAGTGATATAGAACACTAACATCACTTATATAACCTTATTAATGATACAGTCATAAATTGGATAGGTTGGTACTAAATCATATTTTTGTGAATCATGAGAGCATTAATCTATTCTTCAGTCAGCAGTTACTGTAATTGTTTTATTAACATAGTCATGAAATCTTTCTCAAGTGAGCTGTGTAACTTTCTTATGTCTAGGCACTATAAATCTTTAAAAATGAAGAAGTAAGAACTAATGTGAAAATTTAAGCTCTGTCATATCAACATTTTGAAGCACATACATTTTTAATATGCAATTCCCATTTCCAGCAGTACACCTCTATATCTACGATGAATTATCATCTGGCATTTTTAACAAAGAACATTAAACTGAAAGGATAGTCTATGCATATGGCAGACTTTGCATTTTGAATATTGCAAGATTGCCAAGGCATATTTTAATAACCACATCTATATATTTTAAATGAATACAAAAACAGTTCTTAATATAATTCTTAAAATCTGAAAAAGTAATAATACTCTTTAGGGAGTCTTCTCAAAGGTTCAATAAGTTAACTTCCTTTAGAAAACACTTTAGTTTAAAGAGCAGTGGGAAATTTATATTCCCCTTCCAATTAGAGTTCATTTTTCCCTGTAAGCAGTTTCTTAGTCCAGAGTTCTGTCATTATTCAAACTTTGAAAAATGTACTGATCAAAAACTGTTCAATGTTTGCATCTGGACTGTACCTTACACTATAGCTATGAGATACTTCTTGGAAAATTTCACTGACCTTATACAAAATGCAGTACTGCACA
>NC_056737.1:885963729-885973729 GCF_019279795.1 Protopterus annectens
CCTCTCCTGTTTGGTATCTACTTCTTTGAAGTACAGACTAACACAGAAGACCTCTGGCTAACAAAGTTTGCAGTGGACTGCAAACTAGGAGCCATAGTTGAGTCCCCAAATGATGTGGACATCCTACAGAAGGGCGTCACTGAGACAGATGCCTGGTGTTAGAGGCATGGCCTCAAGCTCAATGCCAAAAAGTGCATTGTCATCCCCTTTGGTAAAAACTCTGTACCCATGAACTACCACATAAACGACAGTCTACTTAATGCCGAATGTGTGATAAGAGAACCCAGGTGGACAGTTGTCTCTCCTTTGATACATCACCACAGTAGTCAGGAAGTCCTTCTATGTGGTACACCTCATCACAAAAGGGTTCTCATCCAGGAAAAAAGAGGTCATTTTTCCCCCTCTGCTCGGCACTCATTAGACCCATTATAGAGTACAACGCCCCTTTTGGAATGTACCTCACAAGACATCTGCAGCAGCTGGAAAGGCCACAGAAGTACCTCACAAAGAAGATTACTTGCCACAAACAGATGCCCTACACTGACCATCTCAAAAAACTCCAGCTTTACTCTGTAGCATATTGCCTACTTCAAGGAGACCTCTGCCTAACATATAAAGCTATGTTAAACCCAGAGCTGTTGGACGTGCTACACCTAAAGAAATCCCAATCCCTCCAAACTACACGCTCTAGGGACCTAAACCTTGTCACCACAATAAACAGGACATGCTGGAGGGATAGATTCCTGTCCCAGAGACTTCCTATACTCTGGGACAAGCTACCTATCTATGTCAAGCAAAGTCTCTCATTAGCACTCTTCAAGAAAAATCTTGATGAGTGGATAGGAAATATACCCTGGGGATCACTTCTGTGTCTCTGCTCGACAGGGACACAGGAAATTAAGTTTCTTGAGTGGTGTAAGTGAGGGAACCTTGTTGGCTTTGCTTGTTTAGACCCTTGGGCCAATAGCCTAGTACCTACCTATGAACACAAAGAATCATATAACACAAACAAGACTGTAAGAGAAGGTGGTGACACAAAAGGAGAAGGGGGCATCAGACAGACAAAGGAAGGGCAGTGGTGCTGCTGAGTGGGAGAGTGTAGGCAAGTGTCGCAGATGGGTACATCACTGACAGCAATGTTGGTGGTGGTTGTGTGACAGGCCTGGATGATGCTGCATTTTAATGTCAAAAGAACTGAAGAAAGAAAAAATTAAGCAACACATAAATATGTGTAATGGAAATAAGAGTGAGACGAACAGTGGGAAAGTGAAAAGTACATGTACAGTGACAAAATATAGGTACAACATCAATGAAATCTCTCCAATTTACCTGTACTGTAACACAAAGGTCATGAAACAACCACCTTACTGTAACAATAATGCACCTATATGCAACCCCTATGGGACTTGAACCCAGAATCTTCATCATCTCTACTGTTAAAGTCATTTTATTTGCATGCTAAGCTGCAGCAGCAGTAACAAATACGTCTTTGGGAAAATACACAGGAGTTGTGTATCACCCAGTTGCAGAATGCAAGAATAAAAGAGATTAAAGAATACAGCTCATATGAGACTTAAATTTTCATCACCTGTACTGTTAAATGAACTACATTTGAATGTTGAGCTACAACAGCACTCAGAGAAAAGCTTTCAGGGAAACAGACACTAGTTGTTTGTCACACACTTGAATAATGAAAGAATAAAAGAAACTAAAGAATACAAACTCTATGGGACTTGAACCCAGAACCTTCATCACTGGGGAATGTGTCTGGTCATGAAAGATTGTTTCAGTGAATGTGAAATGATTGAAGCATGTTTGCTAAACCTACATTCATCAATAGCGGAGTTTGTTTCCTTTTTCACTGTTGTATTTTTTTTTTGAAAGTATATTTTGGGCTCTAGGGAAGCTTATCCTCTGCAAAAAACTTTCTTTTGATATTTACTGCAGGTAGTTTTAGCAAACATTTTCAAATTGTTTATGCTTGCCAAAACTACCTTTGGCAGGGTACAACAATGAAATACATAGTAGCTGTCTGTCACACACTTGGAGAATGAAAAAATATAAGAGCCATTAAAGAATCCTCAGGACAACACATCTGGGATCTAAAGTCATGATCCAAAGCCATAGTTGCCAGTGGAATACTTTGAAAACTGAAGTGCTTAAAACTTCTCAGTCAATCATGATTTCAGCAGAGCCACCTGACAAGCAATGATGTTCAGCTCATTTGTGCAACTGGTGGTGCCAAAGTCGAATATAAGTTGTGTATGATAGTGGGTATACATAATACATGACATTGTGAAACATGGCAGCCGAGCTGCTAGTTAAACAAAGAGCAGTAGCGGTACCTATCAGGTGTACAATGGCACTGACAGTGCTCTTTGAGATCTGCTATGCACAGTCGGTGCAGAAAAGAAATCTCATTTGGAACCCTTACTTGCATGAGGTAGGTTTATCTATTTTTTTTTTTTACCAGATTAAAGGGTGGAATTAGGACTATAGGAAGCAGGCAAAAATGAGAAGCAAGCATAGGGTAGTATATAAGATGAACAACTGAAGAATGAGCATGACAGAGGCAGGGAAATGGAGGTAAATATTTTTTGCAGGATCGGTCCCCCTTTTTTCATGCATGAATAGATAGTTAGCGGGAGAAGGAAGGAAAGGAAGTAAGATGAAGGTAAGATGGTCTGGGGAGGTAGCAGGGGAAGACAGACAAGACTGACTGGGCATATGGTAACATAATGAAGGAGGGGAGCACAACTGTAAAGGAGACATCAGAGAAGCAGAGGCGAGACACAGGTGATGGGAGAATCATATAACCAAGAGAGGTGAGCATTGACATAAATGGAAGGATGACACCAGAATAAGGGATAGGAGAGGATGGGATTCCATAGCTGCAGTCTCTGATAGCCATAATCCAATGAGATTTTACTCACCACACTAGGTATTGTCACCATTGGGCCCTTTCCTAGATGACTGAGACATTGCTGGACAGAGAATCAACTCAGTGAGTAAATAATGAAATTCTCCATCTGGCCAATTTGGACATAAAAGCCCTAGTCAGTTATCTCCCCCACAATGACTGACAGCTGCTGATGGGAGACAGAGATGTCAACCTTCCCTGGCACTGCTACTGGTGGGTACAAGAGTCCCAGCATCCAGGACAAGGCTACCTGTTCTGGGTGGTGCAGGTAGGGAAGGAGGAATGGAGTTGTCTCTTAAAGGCTGGGACCCAGATGTTATGGGTGCTTTTGGTTTTGGAGGTGGTGGCACTGCTACTTCCACCTGTGGGGGGGAGGTGGTGGTGACAGGCCTTGCCTGAAGGATGGGTGTAGATCTTGATGCTGCTGCATGTAATAGTAAAATAAATGAAGAGAAAAAATAATAAACAAAATAAATGTGTGCAATAGAAAGGTTTGTGACAAAGAAGGTGGGGAGAGAGAAATATAAATATATTGAAAAAACAAAGATGGCTTAGAATTGTCATATGATTGCATTATACCTACTATACTTAAATGAACAACAAAACACACATCTCTACCTAACAAGGTTGTTGACAATGACAAGTAAGAGGGGGACCTGTACAGGAATAACAAAACGCACTTTTCTATTTAACAAGGTTGTTAACATTAAGTGAAATGGGGCCCTGCACCCACAGAAATCATCATCTGCATTCTAAAAGGCAAAGGATTGCCATGATGAACTACTTGGACAAGCTCATGGGAGTCTGTAGGTCAAGAGACAGTAATGGGATATTTGAGACCAATGAACATATACAAAGAAAAAATGCTGCGCAGACATACGTTTCCCTCACAGGTACTATAACCTAATAAACAATTATACTGACAAAGACTATCCATGATATAAATGTGGTTTATATACATTTCCCATGTCTAATGCTGTGGTTAATATCTGGTTCGATCCTCGGCTGGGGTGCCTTCTGTGTGGAGTCTGCATGTCCTCCCTGTGGTCACATGGGTTTCCTCCAGTTTCCTCCCACTTCCCAAAGACATGCTGTAGGTGGATTTGACACTTTAAATTGGCCCTAGGTGTGAGTGCGTGCATGTGTGTGCCTTCTGTTGAAGGTTGGCCGCTGGGCTGGCAACTCAACACTGTAAATCTCCACTGCCAATCATGAGCGGACAGTTGTTCCGCTGGTGCGACCCCTAACCGGGAAAAGTCAAAAGAAGAAGAAGAAGAAGAATGCTGTGGTTAATATAATGAGAGAGATACTTCAACTTAAAAATTATCAGAACACACATTCGGGAATTGAACCCACAGACAGGCATCCTCACAATGTGGGAGCACAGCCTTAAAATCTTGAGCCACTTGTCCAAGTATATGGCAGTATGCACACACACACACACACACACACACACACACACACACACACACACACACACACACACACACACACACACACACACATTCAACAGTCATATCACTACCTTTGGACTATGGAAGTCAGCACAGAAGTGGCAGTGAGTTATGTAAGGTAAATTATAGGAAACTGAATCTATAATCCTTCTAATATTACATTTTGAAGCAAGTTACCCCAGAACACTAGTAGGTGCTTCAATCTCCTTCTGGGCAGTTGCCTATTCACTGCCAGGTCATCAGGGGCTATTGACAAAAAAAGAGCATTGTGTAATATCTATGGGAGACACTCAATGGCAGGATGAAGGTGTGGTTAAGCTAAGCTCTACTTTTTTAATACTTGGGTACTACCTGCTGTGACATCCTCATGCTGGGCTGGTAATCAAGGAGCCTGAATCCTCACCACTGACACTTGAGAGGTACTTTGACTTGGAATACAAATGAATACACTCAGTATTTCCAGCTGCAGACATCTCTGCATCAAACACAATTTCCCTTAAGAGCATCCAGGGGACACACATTCATTCTGGGGGCCAGTTCCTCTCTATATCTGTTCAGACCCCCAGTAAGACTCCCTATTGGCACAGCTTAGAGTTGAGTCCTTAGCTGGGGTTCAAAGCTAAGTCCTGCCACACCCTGTCTGTGAAAACAGTGCTTTGTGTCCCTGCTCCAGGCAGCTGGCATACACCCTCTTTGAGATTTGATTTGCACGCACACACACACACACACACACACACACACACACACACACACACACACACACACACACACACACACACACATGCACACCTGGGAAAGGCTGGGACAGATTCACTTGCTGTGCCTCCTTGTATGAGGTAGTTATCACTGCCACCAAAAGCTCTGCCAGCTACTTTAAGGCTCTTACATGGGTACCCAATTATACTGAGTGAAATTAATATCAATACAAATGGTAATGCTGATGAAACCACAAGTCTTTCAGGAGCGGTCCAAGTTAACATGAAATAAATATATGTAAGTACTCTCAAAACTTAAATATTTTCTAAAAAGGACCAGGCACAATAAGAAATTAAAATATATTTAATAATAAACAATAAAAGAACAAGAAAATAGTTACTAAGTATCTATTTACAGTAAACACCAGAGTTTCAGTCACACGGAATATTAAAAATAACACTGATGGAAAGTTTTGCACAGTTATAGTAAAACAGTATTTAGCTAGTCTCACTATCTATTCCTGATTCAAAGAATTACTGTTCCTACTTACTGAACAGAGCAAGGCAAGATGGATCAGCGGTCCTTGTTGTCAGATCCAAGACAGAATACAGAATAATGCTGAGACTTCAGTCTCCTCTAACATTAAAACATTATTTATGTACAGAATGACATCAAATACATCTGGTCATCTGACTTTTTTTCTCGCACTATCCCCATCACTAGAAGCTGCCAGGGTTTATTTATTATTTATTTTATTTTATTTTACATTTGTTTATCACCTATGTTCTACAATACACACAGATAGAGCTTTGCTCAGATGTGGTGCAGCTGCTGGAAAAATCATAAAACCATTTCACTCTTCCTACAGGAGCTATCATTCTCTAGTCCAAACATTGTGTTTCTGGCTCCATTAAAAACTGTGAGATGACATCTTAATTTCAGATATATTTTGCAAAATCAGGTGAATTAAGGTTAACCTCTTCACTTCCAGTATATACTGTTACAACGTTTACATTTAATTCAGTTACAGTAATACATGCACATTTTTCCTTCCGGCAGGGCACACTGTTGCTACATTTTAACAAAAGCTAACATCACAAATACATTTTCAGCACAAGTATATGTACAAATCAATTTGATATACAGATGACATTTAATTATTTACAAAATTTCAGCTAGCTGTGTTGGCATATGTTAGAAATCCTCTGCCCTATTGCTCCTGGCATGGCTGGCAGTACCTCCTATCGTAACACCTACTATTTAACTTCAGCTTTCCATTGGCCTAGTAAGTCACGATTGCAGCACCTCATGTCACCGTAATTGTGATAGCACAGTTCTCTCATCTATGGCATGCCATTGGCATGGGTGATATCCTGGGCTGAACTATTCCAGGCTTCATTATTAAACTGGGTTCCATGTTAGCCCTCCTAAAGTAGCCTCTGGCTATAATTCTTATGGAGGAGACACAGAGATATTTTGACTCCTCCACACACTACCTCTGCACTATCCTCCAGCCATGATGTCTCACTTTGAAGAGTCACAGGAAAAATGGCAGAAAATTGGTCCTCAAAGCAGTTCACGTGTACCACCTGCAGTGTAATGGCATTCACAGGAACCTCATTTGTGCAATTCATGGTGGGCTACGATATTATAGACACTGTATTATTATTATTATTATTATGGTTGACAATGACACTCTAAGGTGTAATACATGGCAGTACTGTATCCCTGTTTCTGCTGTTAGGAAACCAGGCACTACATCAACTTTATTTACATATGTGAAAATACAGCCCCCCCCCCCCCAGCAGCATGGACAGGATTGCACATGTGCAATGCTGCACACAGAGAGCCAGGCATATGCGTAGCATTGAAGTCAGTTGTGTGTGATGCTTAGCAGGTGTTGTTATTATGGAAATTGAGCAATTCAGAAAGAAACAATAATAAGTTGAGCCATAATTAGCATAACCATCACACCCAGCCAGGTGAGTCTGCATGATATAAGAATAACCACAGGCACAGAGCCTCATCTTGCTACAGAAGAAGAAGAAGGGCAGCAATTTCTGAACTTAAACAGCTGATACTCAGAGGTTTTCTTAAAACAAGTTAAAGCCCTGCTTGTGTAATGTAAGTGCTACCATTTACAACTTTGCTTTGTCAAGTATGACTGTTTTTAAATGCAACTAAACTTTTTTACATAACATGAAATAACTTTATCATTACTTGTAAGTGTTTTGGGAAGATGGATTGTGAGAGGGATTGCAATGGTAAAGCAACTGTTGGGATGAAGGCTTGTTAAGTATAATTGGAGACATCCATCAGCACATACCCAGACTACAGTGCATTGCTTTTTTGTCAGACTTATGATACCAGTTTCAGTACAGAACTTTAACTGTTACGTTCATTACACATATATGTGAATTGCAAAACTCTTTTTAACCCTAAGTGGAAACAGTCTTATGCCTTGGTTAGTTGCAGTAGTATAGTTATTGTTTTGTGGGAGACATTTGCTCAGTAAATGTACATGCTTGGCATTAATTGCAGAGTGTGGATATAGATATATATATAAATGCCAAGCACACAAACAGCATGCTGTATGGGTAGGTGGAAGACTGGTGGGATAAGGATTTATATATAAATGTCAAGCACACAAACAGCATGCTGTATGGGTAGGTGGAAGACTGGTGGGATAAGGATTTTGCACAGCCACTAAAGAACAAGGCTGGTAATTCCACTTGTGTCCCTACTTGTAGAGTAATGACTAAAAAGCAGGTGAAGTTAAAGCACACTCTAGATTCTGTCAAATCCACACATAACCCAAGTTCTTCAATGCGGATAATGAGGTGCTACTCCAGGCCTTCCATCTCCATGGGTGATAGCTCTTTGGCCAGCTGACCAGGCCTACCAGGACCATGCCTGGAATACGTGATGGCAGTTGTGAATGCAGTTGGTGGCCATTGCTGCACATATGAGATGGTGCACCACCGAGCCACTGACATTTTGCGTGCCACTGAAATAAGAGTCAAACACCTGGCATGGGATGATAGGTAAACAGGTGAGCAAATGCTGACTGAACCATGGTGACAGAGGAGTTCCTAGCCTCTATCAGATGCAGTAAAACCTCCACTCAGTCCCACAGTACAGTGCTGGATGTTAGGATGTTAGGGCAGAGCTGAAGTGGCTAGCAAGAAAATCTACTGGAGCTATCCCATGTATTTTTGCATAAGATACCTGCAAACCCTCTGCACCCCTTAGTCATGGTCCACATTATTAAAACTGTCTGATTTATGGTATATGGGAACATCAGGGATTTCCCCCATCATGGCCACCTGCACAAGATATACAGTTAAAAATGTAATTCTGTAATGTAATGCATACTTTAATTATTGTTCAACATTTGTCTTTTGTATTAATTACTCATGAATATATTTGTATTATTAGAAATGCATACTCTGTAACCCAGTTGGTTGTTGTTAACAAGTAATGGAGGTTTTAACATGTAACTGGAGCTTTTCTCCCAGGGCCTCCACTGAAAATAGGCTCTCTAGCCTAGTGGACCTTCCCAGTAAACAAATGTCAATAAATAAATAAATAAAATGTGAATACTGGTGATCCTCTGTTTCACGTTTTACTCCTGGTGTTGGATCATACTTGCACAGGATATTGTACTTTGGTGTATTCAGATGTGATTTTTTTATCTTTGATGTGCATTGCATAATTGCCCCTGCCTGATGTTGGAACATCTGCACTCTCTGATAATGATGATGGACATGAGGTGGCACAGTGAGGAAGTTTAAAGTGTGTGTTGGACATAATCAATTTGACCACAGCATCCCCTACACAGACTATGGACACAGTCTGTGTGCCTATGGATACCTAAGATACACACACTACACAGGGAGGACAGGTTAATGAAGACACTATCAGTCAGGGAAGGGTGGTGCTCTCTTCTATACACATGTCAGAATCTGGCCCTAGCACTCATGGGCATAGTGCTCCACAAAGAGGGGTGGATAATGATGCTTGCTGGAGACATAGTTATTGCCCCTCCTCTGAGGCTAATGTGACAGTGTTGCAACCCTGCATATTGACAGGGCCATCGAGGAGACACATGCTAGTACTAACATAGCCATGACAGTGTTAGTGAGGGTGATGAAGGGTGTGCATGGTGACCTACAGGAGTGCATGTCCCACTTGTGAGATTGAATGAAATCCGTCTCATACTGGAATGTGGCATGTCTTTACAGGCTCACCTGCCAGGTGTTAGGGGGCGGTCCATTAAGCTAGTCTATCTCTACATCCGTAGATGGTCCATGAATGATCAAGACCCTCTCCTTGCAATTATACCACTACCACATAAATATCTGTTATGAAGGTCTACATTCAGGAGAGCATGTTCTTGCGGTCATGGTAGTAATAACAGTGGCACATCCTGTAGTAGACTTCAGTCATAGTCATGCAGCACACCAGTATCTTGACAAGATAATAGTACATCCAGTGCAACTCCTGGTAGAGCCAACTTTTGCAGGGAGGTGTGCGCATGGGATATTGAAACCTCTGCAACACATGCCCTGGACCAGTACATCTAACCACAAACCTGCAACTACTGCTGAGGCTGTGTCTCAGCATGTCCACACCCATCAAATAGCCCCAAATGCTCACACATAGACATACACACTTCCACTGGCCCTTCATGAAGACTTCTACATTAAAGCCCTCCCACAACAATGACAGAAAATACAGACAACAGGACATTTTATTTTAATAACCTACAGCACTCACATATTTCCCTGTGAAAGATATCAGTTCCTGTGCTCCATTTCCACTTGTGCAAATGATGATAACTATGCCCTGCCCTTTCAACACTGTTATATGAGTGGCATTTGACTGATGCCCAATGTGGCCAGCCTGTGCACGAGTAAACACAGCCTAG
>NC_056737.1:885978729-886006229 GCF_019279795.1 Protopterus annectens
TTTGCTTGTTCGAAGAAGTGTGTTTTCGAACAAGAGAAGAAGACCCATGTGTGTATACATATATATATATATATATATATATATATATATATATATGTGTGTGTGTGTGTGTGTGTGTGTGTGTGTGTGTCTGAGGGGTGTGGGGATGCTGGGGTGCAGGGAGGCTTGACCCCTACAAAAATTATTTTAAAATGCTGCATTTTGCTTTTCCATCAATGGAAAATGTCATAATTCTACTTGGAAAACTGCTATAATGGCTAATATTCCTTTCTGCAATCATTTTATAATACTCTATGTTACTTTCCTATAACTATAAAGTACAAAGTGTCACAGATCCAATCATGCCCCCATCTGGATATCTCAGAGAATCACTTATTACCACAGACTAGCACTACGTTGCTAACAATGCATATCTCTTATGCAGTCTTACATTTTGGTTTCGGCAGTCAGTTTAACATGTTTTATTGTGTATTTTATGCTTCATCCTTTTTAATATTATAGCAATAACTCATGGCTGGGCGTAGGTAAATCCAGCATTACCCACACCCAGCCACTGGTTATTGCTATCAGACAATGACATTATTTAAGAAAAAATGTAGTTAATTTTTCTTAAATAATGTCCTTGTATAACAGTGTTGTGCTATTCTTCTGCATTTTCCCCTGTATCCTGGAGCTTTCCTGATGTACTGTGCATGCATGACTTTTGTTCCTGCACTTATGCAGAAGATTAGTGCTGTGTAAAGGAAGCAATGGAGAAAGGAAGATCTCAGTTGCTTTTTTTTGTTTTTAATTAAAAAAAAAAGAAATTGGGCAATTTTCAACATATGGTAGAGATGGGACAGAGAAAATAAATGGCTAAGCAAGTACATTTCTCTAATTTTGCATAATGTACCTGATTATCCATTCATTTTTCTCTGTCCATCTCTCATTCATTTGAAGTCTCAGTTTTTGTAAAACTTTTTTTAATGAAATAAAGTGATTGCTGACAAAAGTAAGATTTTCATGAGGGAGCATGCTACCAATTACTGGGTAGGAGACTTGTGGCTTGGATGAATCATTGGCCATTACAACTAGAGCAGCACTTTCATGCTGGTAGCATTCTAATAGAGGAGAGGTCTTAGAGTCATGGATTGTAAAGCACAACCACATTTAGGCTTGTAATTTGTATTTCCAATGGTAGTCGTTTCTCGGACTGGGGGAATTACATTGTGAAGGCAAGGATATTGGAAGTGATGATCCAAATAATTTATTGTATGAAGGCTACCTCTAAAATGCCCCTGATTTTGGATAATAGTTTTGCCCTTACCTCCTAAAATTACTGATTCTTTGAGGAAAAGGCTGGTGGATTACAATCAACAAGTTATGACATTCATTGCAGTTTCACATTTCTTTAACTTCTGAAAATGCATGTTAATTCGTGTACTCTTATTTTGTGAACTTACTAAATAAGTGACACTATAATATTAAAAAAAAAAAGTAACATTTTCATAGCATATATTAATGGAAGAAAGTCCGGGCAACCAGACCTTTTCCACTGGTATTTGCCCGATTTACAATGGGCACTCTGGTTGGGCTGACCAATCAGCGTGCTCGGTTTCAAATGTTAATGGCCAGTCATTGTATAATCAGTATTATTCCATGTTTTATGTTTACCATTCCATTGAATATGTCTACCAAGATAACTATTAGATTGCAGGGATGTGAAAAATAATTGACAATAGCTGATGCTTGGAACAGACTACCAAATTACATTAAAGCAAGTACTAGTTTAGATATATTTAAGAACAGCCTGGACACTTATTATGGGAACAAGTGTTTTGGTATATTGGATACTTATTATGGGAACAAGTGTTTTGGTATATTGGCAAGCTAAAAGGGCATTAATGCCCCTGTTTGAAACATTTGTATGTATGCATGTTCAATGTTGCCAGTGGCATATAAGATAAAAATCTCCAATAAAAGTGCAAGTCTCTTGGAGATCTCCAATAAACAACTTAATACGTGGCATGTCTCCCTCACAGAACAGTTCATGTGTGATTTTTGCTTGATGCCATTTGCCAGCATTGCTTTCACCTAAATCATTTTACAGCACTGAATAGATGGATACTGATGCATTTACAGCAGGATACATGGATTCAGGTATAGCTTTTACAGCTTTTTCAGCTACGTAATGTATAAACACTGCTTTAAAAGAATATTGACATACAAAAAGACATGATGTTGATGGGGTCTTCATTATTTGTCCCTTAAGGATTACTTAATAACATATACATTAATGTTTTCTCCCTGGTAAGCATATTGCTGACATAACTAATTATGCATTAGTGAACAGCTCTAGAGAAAAACACAAATAAGTTTTCACTCTTGCTTGACCATGGTTAATCTCTTGTCTGGTATTTTTAACCATCAAATTTAGTATATGTCATATCTTTCTTTTTTATATTCAGTAGTACAAAGTACAATTGTGATTTATTTGGTCATTTTAAAATGATATATCTTACTTCCCCATACTAATACACTACAAAAATATTAAAGCTCCAATAGGGAAAGTAGCACAACACCAAATTATGCTTTTCAGAATGAATTTGAAAAATTGTATATTACTTTCCTGTCATCATAAACTGCAAAACAAAATGTGACAATCTATTTGACAACCCAACAACCCTACCATATCAAGCCTCTGGTGTCTCAAAATAGCACTTGTGGCCACAAAATAGTGTTAAGTTGTTAACAATGTATTAAAATGTATGCATTTTTGTTAAATACTTCTACCATGCTAACCTTCCTAATTCGGTGTTAGTAAACTTTTCACTGAAAATGGCATTACATTTTCTATTCAAAACACCTTCTGCTAGTACTTATCCCATGCAAGCCAGCCTTTGGTATTTACAAATGCTGCTTTCTCATGCTATGGTTATCCTGACAATCCGAACATGGGAGAATGAGATCTGATTGGCAACAGCTAGTACAGTGAAAGTTGGTCTGGTAAAATCATACCTAAAAAAATAGCAAAAGGATACAGTACCCATTTCTGAAACAGTCAATTGTGAGACCAAATTTGCAAACTGCAAGGAAAACAGACTTTTAATGGTTTTACTTTTCTGATTCCAAACAGTTAATCTTAGAATTTGTCACTCAAAGACTCAGAAATGAATGCATTATTGTAGCACATGAATGACCACAGAGTTCACTGCAATAACACTTTGCAAGAGTTACACTGTGTTCAGGCTTGTAAGTTGTGGAACATTTCCCTGTGTGGACATTTGGCTGAGGACACATGGCTGAACTGCAGTTCAGCTGAAGAGACACTTAATTTCACAAGGTAATAGAAGCTGATATTTTTTCAGTACAAGATCATCAAAGGTCAACAAGTTTTATTTTGGACCACCAAAAATTTATATAAATTTGAATTGTCCTCCATTATGAACAATAATAACCAGTTTTACACTGGGGGATGTTAAAAATAATGCTGTTTTTTCATGGAAAACAGCCAAAAGGTCAGTGCGATTTTCTGACTCAACCAATAGACAGTCTAAATACAAACTCAAAAGAAATAGATCCATCTTGAAGTCCACGAGGGCTTTTGAGGGCATTACAGATTCAAACACTTCAGATTTTTCATTGAATTCCCCTAGTACTGATACAGAGAGAGATTGTACTGAGGAATCAACATCACCTGTTTATAAGAAATCCAGAGGAAGAGGGGGCCCTTTAGAAGAGGAGGGCAGAAAAATCGTAGGCAGACTTGGGAGCAACATAGAACAAGCATTCAGGGACCTGAAGAAAACGTAGTGGAGAACACAAATGAAGAAATGGATAATTTAATAGTTAATCTCACTGACTATGAATTAACTTTGCAAGAAAAAAGTGTACTCAATAAAAGATTTAGCTATGTACCATTGTGCTTTACTTCTGAATTTGATGTATGCTTAGATATTAAACATTTCTGTAGAAATTTAAATTTGAAGTATTTTTTCAACACTAAAACTGATGTCAGCAATGTCTCTATGGATGTTTTTCATGTTATGAAATCTACTTTTCAACTGCCCTACCATTCTAGGGTGAAATTATTTGAAGACGTGGTATTGCATGACTTGCATATGAACCAGAATGGGATTTTTAGAGATTTTGGTGATTACTTGACTAGGCCAGAAAGAAATGCATTAATGAAGTTAATAAACAACAAAAATATAGTGGTAGTTAAGGCTGACAAGAGGGGTGCTATAGTAATATGGACAAGAACTGACTATGTCGGGGAAGCTTTGAGACCATTGAATGATGGCAGATTTTATCATAAACTGCCACTTGATCCTACTATGGATTTCAAAAGGAAAATAGACGTATTTCTTTTGAATGTTATGTCTTATGGAGATATATCAGAATCTCTATATAAACAACTTATAGCAGATGATCCTAAACCCCATAGATTCTATATCTTGCCAAAGATGCACAAAATGGTTACAAAACCTCCAGGAAGACCTATAGTGTCAGGGATAGGTTCTTTAACAGAACCATTCAGTATATCCTGAACATCAGTTAAAACCTCTATTATATTTGGTGAGAGCTAGATTAAAAGATTCTAATGATTTCTTATGTCTAATGAATGATTTACAAGTGAATCCCAATTATTTTCTCTGTACACTGGATGTTCAATCTTTGTACACGAACATCCCACATAGTGGGGGTATTCGGACATTAAAGCACTGGCTTGAAATGTATGGCATGTATTCGTCTAGACATGTTGATTTCTTGATTCCCCTTGTACAATTTGTATTAGAACATATGTTTTATTTTTGTGGTGATTATCTACAAATGAAGGGAACTGCCATGGGCACAACATTCGCACCAATTTAGGCTGACCTCTTTATGAGGTATTTGGAATGGCAGTTAATATATATTGATATGAACCCGTTTAAAGAAGATTTGATGATGTGGCGTCACTACCTAGATGACTGCTGCGGCATTTCATCAGGAACCATTACTGACTGGTCATGATTTGTTAAATATTTGAATTCCAGTGAGTTTGGACTTGTGTTTACTGACAGAATCGAAATTAATAGTATTGATTTTTTAGATGTTAAGATAAGCAAGAAAACAGATGGTTGTATGATTACCAGTTTATATAGGAAACCATTTACTAAAAATGTCATTTTGGAAGCCAGTAGCTGTCACCCTAAGCACATCACTGCTAATATACTGAAATCACAATTTCAAAGACTCAGGAGTATTTGCAGTGAAGATGAGGGATATAAAATTGAATTTGTGAACATGGGTAACAGATTTATGAGAAGGGGGCTACCAGAAAAATAGCATTATAAAGGAACAAACTAGAGCATTTAGTTATGATAGAGTCAACATTTTAAGGAATAAAAATGTATTATCAGATACAACCAACTCTAAGCTTAGATTTGTTATAAACTATGGTACAAATAATTTTAAAATTAGGGAAGTAGTTGCCAAACATCGGGAAATATTGAAATCTGACCCATTTTTTGACCAGTACCTAGATGCTAGACGTTCTTATATCTATAGACGTGGGAAGAACATTGGGAAGTCACTTTCTTGGTATAAAAAGATTGACAAGCCCAAATATAATGAATATAACTATGTACCTAGAGGTAGTAATGCTTGTGGGAATTGTGTATACTGTAGGGTGGTATCACGGACCAAGTCATTCACATCAATCAACACACCTAAAGTATTTGACATTAGATATTTGATAACTTGTTGTACTGAGTGGATAATTTATAAGGCAGTTTGCCAATGTGGGGCATTTTATGTCGGACAGACCTCCAGAAATCTGAAAAGTAGAATTGCAGTGCACCTTAGTGATATCAGTTGTAAACATCAAAGAAGTGCACTCTATAAACACAAATTAGAACATACTTCAGCACAATTCCTTTTTGTTGGAATTGATGTAGTGAAAGGGGATAGAATGTCAGACATAACTAAACATGATCTTTTGGATAAAAAAGAAAGAATGTGGATGGTTAGGTTAGGAGCTTTATATAAGCCAGGACTTAATGATCATTGATTATGTTTGAAATATATTTCACTGTCTTTTTTCCTGACATTTTGGTCAACATGATGTGTTTATACTAAATTAATATTTTTATACGTATATGTCCTGGTCCAAATAATCGAATGTAATTATATAAGTGCGTGTGTATACGTATATAATTTTATATGTATACAATGTTGATTGCTGTGTTTTTTCTAACAAAACATGCTTTTTGGATGTGGGTTCCATATTAGGGAATGTGCAATTTTAAATGTGTATGTCTTTAACTGAATGGGGACTATGGTATATAAATACTGGTGGTTGCTGCATTGTAATTTCACACTGATGATGCCAGGGGGTGAAACTGGTCACTGGTCTGTGCTGTTGGAGCCGAATGGCTGCTATACAAGCTGTTTGAATGTTTGTTCTACTGGAATAAAAGTTTTCTATACACTTATTTAAGTGTTGTGTGTCCCTTTCTTCTGGATTTGACAATAAGACTGGATTTATCTGCGAGTGCTGGACCTAATGTTTGTGCTTGAACTATATATATGTGTGTGTGTGTGTGTGTGTGTGTGTGTGTGTGTGTGTGTGTGTGTGTGTCTGTGTATGTTAATTCAAATCAAGTTTTTTACTAGCAGAATTGACTGGTGTATATATGGGAGCTGCTATAGCTCTTAGCTATTCTAACATTTTTTGGCCACCTGGAAAAAAGAAAATATCACATTTTGCCAAACAAATGCTTAATGATATTTTTATGGTCTTGAGGGAAGGAGTCTGTGAGGTTGAAAGCATTAAGGTTTATTTAAACCAACCCAATGAATTAACTTTTACGTTTGCTTGTCACTAGAAGTGTATTTTTAGATCTAGACATTTATGCTAAATATGGTGCTTTAATTATAAATGCTTTCAAGAAATCATTTCAAAATAATGATTCCCTTTGATAGTTTGCACCCAATATCTTTGAAAAATAACAATGCAAAGGGGCAGTTTGCTAGAGTCCAGCTTCTAACTGATAAAGATGAATCCTTTGCAAGGGGGAGTATTTTGTTATCTATTAAATTTATTAGAACAATGAATAACCTCCTATCAGAAGTACAGAATGGCAAGCAGACCATTTTTATACATTTTAGAAATTTAGATGATGAGAAGTTGGTGGTTTAAAGGGAAGATTTTAGAGCAGTTATGATACTCAAATCATCAGGAGATGAGCTAGCTACTAATTATTTGCTTACAAACAACTTTAAAATATTCAGGGTGGTTCCTGGTTTAGCTGACAAGTTGGGGGCCATACTATGAAGCCAAAATGTTGAAAAGTTTAGAGAATGAGGAGAGATATATGAGATCATCAATAAATGAAATAAATATAGGCAACAAAAAAATCTTTGTTGCACTTAATGATCTATTATTAGAAGGAGTAATTGATATTAGCACATAGAGGTACTTATATGTGGAAAAACCGAAAGTACCGAATATATTTGGCATACCAAAGGTTCATAAGAATGTGGAAAACCCACCTATGAGGCCGATAGTATCATCAGAAGGTTCCATTACAGCCCCTATGGCTAAATGGTTAGATGTGAAGTTAAAGGAAGTAATGAATGAGGGAATTGGTATAGTGAAAGACTTGTGGGATTTATTGCAGAATTTGAAGAACAAATTGTTTGATAAAAACATAACCTTCATTACAATTGACATTGTAGACCTTTTTTCCTCTATTCCTTACAAGGAGGGGTTAGAGTGGTTTGAGGAGGCCTTGACAAATTATGGAAAATTTGTTCATAATGATTTTTATTTGGTCCTGACCTTAATGGAGTTGGTGTTGAATAATAATTTCCTGCACTATGAAGGGGAATTTTTAAACAGATTAAGGGGGTGGCAATGGGGGCGAGATGCGCCCCTATTTATGCAAACATTATCTTGTCAGCTTGGGAAAATAAATACATAATAAATTCTGAATATAAACATTGTTGGAAGCTTTACAAACGCTTCCTAGATGACATGTGTTTTCTATGGGTGGGTTCTGACACAGAGTTTACAGCTTTTTTTGACCACATCTCCCACTCTACTGACTTCCTCAATTTTACATTTGTAAAGGATAAGGAAAGCCTTAAATACTTGGACATTTTTGTAGGAAAGGGTGAGAATGAATTCTTCTCTAAGGTGTACAGGAAGGAAAGCTACTCTAACTCATTTTTGGCATATAACAGCGCCCACCCCCATCATCAAAAGAAGGGCATAATAAAAGGCCAATTTGTGAGGGGTAGCCGAATGACTTCAAGAGAAGTAGATTTTGGTGAAGAATGTAAAAGGTTATGCAATATGTTTTTAGCTCGAGGTTATCCCACTAAGTTAATACAGGAAATTGAAGATGAAGTAAAGAAAGGGAGGGGGAGTAAATTTCAGCCTATACTAGGGAGAGATGATTGGCAAAAGAATAAAGGTAATAAAGACAAGTACGAAGGGAATAATAACTTTGTATTGGATTATAGTGGAGAAGCAGCTAAAATTAGAAGCTTACTTGAGAGTGAATGGCAAAAATTTGGGGAAATTTCTGATTTAAGTTCACTGTTTGAACACCCCCTAAAATGTACGTACAGGAAAGGGAAAAGTCTCAAAAATTTTTTTGAGGACAAATCTAAAAGAATTAGAATGAAGGAAGGTAAAAAGGGCACATATAAATGTGGAAGTTGCTCTCAATGTCCATTTATATGTGCTAAGGATACAATATATATTAAAAGTAGGGACATTGTGATTCAAAGTAGGCAGTTTGCAAACTACCAGACTAGTGGAATAGTATATTTGGCCTTGTGTATAAAATGTGATTCATTTTATGTCGGTAAGTCTGAGGGAAAGTTAAGAAATAGGATATATGAGCATAACTATGATATGAGAATAAATAAAATAAACAATGCTCTTTACAGACATAAACTGAAATGTGTTGAGGCTATTTTTTCTTTCTTTGTACTTGAGGTAGTAACAAAGGATGTGAGAGGGGGACCTTGGGAGAACTCAATTGAATATAGGGAGCTCTTATGGCAGCTGCATTTAGAGGCTAATAAGCCACCAGGGCTTAATGACACTTTGTCTCTTGGCCCAGTTTTGAAAATGAGGGCAGCAAAGTTATGAGTTTAATTAAATCTCTTTCATAGTATAATGAAATTTTAGTGAATTAAAGTTTTTTTCTTTTGTAATATATTTAATTTATAGAATGTGGGAATGTTTGTATTACATATATATAAAAATGCACATTATGCCAGTTCAAACTATTTGTATATTAGTATTTTTTTTAAAAAAAGTTTTTTTAGGATGAAATTTTATATATCCACCAGTAGAAGGTGCTGTTAAAGCATGTTTTGTTCTGTTTAATGCATTTCTCAATGAATTTGAAAAAAGAAGCTATTTTATTAGTTAATAATAAAGATATTAATATTTAGTGTACTAAATAAACAAAGGAATTTTTAAGTTATTTTAAAATTAATTATGTTTTTAGGTACATTAGTTTATATATGTGAAGATTTTGAAGATATATTTTTAACTTGTTGTTTAATGAAATTAGAAAAGTATTTAATTGATTAATGTGTAATCAATTAAGCTAAAAGATCTGTGTATATATATATATATATATATATATATATATGGGATTTTACTTGTCATGATTATTCATTTGCATCCGATGAAGTGGAGTAAACGAAAACGCAAGTGTGGAGACATAGCGTTTATGTGCTTGGTGTTTTAGAGATTCGGTTTGTTTGTTTATCTGGAGCTTCCTGTCGTTTGTTGGACTTGAAATAAAGAAAAGGAGAAAGAACAATTTGGGCTTTATTTCCTCCGCTTGTACTTGAACTTTGGTAAATACTGTGTCATACTAACATTCTGTGATGTCTGGAAGAAAGTTCAAGATTGTTTATGTAGTAAATTTATATTCAAAAATGGCTGAGCTTATTTAGAAATAATATAATTATTTGTTAGCAATACTGACTTTTTCTTACTTGATATTTCTTTACTCTATTGCATATCTAACTGGTAGTTTATGAACAAATCCAATAATTTCTATCATATTAGGTGAAGATGGGAAACTTGTATCACACTACTCTAAACATGCTTAGTCTGTATGTTAAAAATAAACTGAAGAAGTGGTGACTAGTGTAGCATGTAGTACAAGTCTTCAAATCCAAGTAGTAATCCAAACAGAGATAAAACAAACAAGTTTTATTTACAAAATAAGATTACACCTTCCACCTTGCAAATCAAGGACTTGGTCAGAACAAATTAAAACAAGCCTAAAACACAGTTAAATACTATTTTTAAACAATGCATCCTTTGCTTATTGGCTAATACCAAATTGTTTAATTAGTTTGGTTGAGTTAGATCTCACTTACTAACTCCTCCTGTTAAAGAACTACTATTAGAATGTTTGCAAACATGACAGTGGTTTGAACTGTTCAAGATCTTAAACTTTTTGTGGACAGCCCACCTAGCTGAAAAGAGATCCAAAAGAAAAATAATATATACAGACAAAAACACATCAAATCAAAAGAAACCACACGGTATTAAACAGTCTATTGTTAACATAGATAAACATTTTGTGAGCATTTTATAACATAGCTGTACATAATTTCATTACAGACTTAATATTAATATGGTCATTCAGACCTGTGGGGTGTAAAGGCATTGAGTTGAAATTGCCATATGAGTCATTTATATTCCAACTGGCTTTCCCAGACCCCCTCCCTGGGATCAATGTCAACTTGTTCTAAAATTCCAAATTTAAATTCAGGGCGTGTTATATCCAGTAACGTATGTTTAAAATGGGCATCATTTACAGTTTTGCTCTTGATGCTGTAATAATGCCCATACATTCATTTTCTTAATGTTATTTCATTTTTCCTGCATAGAATTTATTACATTTTGCATATGCAGTGAAGTGAACTAGTCCCTTACTCCGACAATTTCCTCCTTTAAAGTGCACCTTAGTTTTTAAGGCATTGTCAGGAGTTACGTGCTCAGCCTCTAAGATATACATACACTGATTACATGCCATGCATTTTTTGTTTCCATGTCCAACCCGATGGTTGGGGTGTAAACCCCTCTTGTAGAGGTTTTTCAAGTTCCAAACCATTTTAGGAATAAATTTTGGACTGGGTCCTACAATCCTCCCAAACTCAGGGGAATGTTTAAGCACATTCCAATTTTTGCTAATAATCTCCTTAACCCTATCAGATGTATAATCAAATTCAACCACCATGGCTATTTCAAAGTCCTTGTTACTGCTTTTTTCTTTGTTGAATAGAATTTCAGCATCGGTTCCCATACCTAGCAAAGGTAGGTACTTCCTACCCCATTCACTGAGGACATTCTCTAGGGTGTCCTGTAATAACCATTGTGGGTATCCTCTGTCAAGGAACGTGTCTGTGACCTTTTCTAGCTCGGGTCCCAGATCATCTTTATTAGAGGTCATCCTGGCCACCCTTATACACTGGCCCTTGACTAAACTCCTTGTTTATGAGAAGGGAAGGTATGAGTTGTTAAAGATGGGGTTACGATAGATTTTTGATTTAAAACCCTTCTCCATCTACTCAATGACAGTGTCTAAGTAGTGGATAACTTTTGTATCAAAATGGTAAGTAAATTTCAGAAAAGAAGTGCTCTTATTTAAATGTTGTATAAATCTTGGGATGTTGTTTTCCAGGGTTCCTATTAAATCAGCAAACACTTAAAATAGCGAATGCTGTTTAATCAACCCTTTTTATTCAAAATGGTGAAATCCCAAAAGCATGGAACAGCGATTTTTTCCCAGGGAAAAAAAAAATCACTGGGCCGTTTTTGGGAGTTTGCCATTTCCTCCACTGTGGTGTGATCTCTGACTTGGTATATTTAATTAGGGGGGTGTGGGGGGCACAGCCCCCCACTTTATTTTGTGTTTGGGTTTTTTTTTTTTTTTTTTTAATGGAGCAGTGATTTTTGTTTCCCTGGGAAAAAAATCGATGTTCTGTGTGTTCGGCATTTTGGTGTTTCGACATATTTGGATCGATTATACAGCATTCACTAAGTTAAGCATTTGCTGTTATAATATAGACTCGTTTTATAGACTATCCCAAAGGATGAAGATATCATCCAAAAATCTTAAGTAAAGGTTAAGATGTTTCTGAAATTCTGAACCAACGACAGCTCTTTCTCCTGTGCTAACAAAACCAGATTGGCATAAATGGGGGAACAAGTGGCACCCTTCGCTACCCCCTTAACTTGTCTAAAGGTTTCCCCTTCAAAGTACAACGTTGTTCTCTAACATTAAAGAAGTCAAATCTACAATAAGGTTGATTGTACAGTCCTTAAAGTGCTGAAGGTGGAGACACTATCCTGGAAAAGTCTTAGACCTTCACCTAGTTGAATAGAAGAAAATAAATCTAGTGCATCAATTATTAAAAAGTTGACTGAAGGTCTGGGTAGATTAGGGGTGAATCTAGTTAAAAAGTCCCAGGAGTCATTCAACATATGAGTTCTTATTCTTAAAATTAATTTCATGTTTCTGTCAATGAAAACAGCTACAGAGTGAGTTTTAGATCCCGTGGTTGCCACAGCCATGTGGATTTTCAGTACTCTTATTTTTTTTGGGGATTCTAATAATGGTTGGGACAAGAGGTTTTTCATTTATAAGAAAATGGTAAGTCTCTGCAGCCACTCTCTCCTCAATTAGTAGATCTTCTGAAAGTAAGTCAATTCTGCAGTATGCTAATTTATTCTGATGAAGTCATTGATTTGTGAGAACAAAAGTGCTTAATCTTATTTTGTAAATTAAAAACTTGTTTGTTTTATCTTGGTTTATATTCCTACTTGAATTTGGAGACTTGCACTGCACACTACACTAGTCACCACTTCTTCATTTATTTGTAGCGTGTTTGGTGGCTGTTGGACCCCCTTTTTTTCATTTATTAGTTTGTATGTTAGATGACTTCAGATTTCAAGTTAGAAAGTGAAGGGTAAGTTTTAGACTATCCATATACCTGCTTAGGTTTTCCCATTTTAGGTTGTAAACCATTACTACTCCATCATTTATTATTATTATTATTACTATGGGTGGTGGTGGAGGTAATAGTAGTGCTAGCAGTAGTATTAAGTCTATAGCCTTTAAATATCAGCTTTGCATTATTTTATTTATGTATTTATTGTTAGTCACGTGGTGTACTTTGCAGTGTTCCCCTACTTGTCTGAAGTTATATAATAGCCAATTTGTATTATTATAATAGTAAATTCTGACAAATTTGTGAAAAAGATTAATGGGACAACAGTGCACTATGATATTGTCATGACTCCAATAGACTTCATGTACTCTGGTATCTAGTCATAATTTACATTGCCATTATTTTAATGTTTAAATTCTGAATTATTAAAATATGTAGGGTGATATAAACTGAAGATGTAGTGAATTTTAACAATAACTATAGGCTCATTCTGTGACTAAGCAACCAGCCCACAAAGTATTCACTGAGAGATTTAAACACACCTCTACACATGTTCAGAGGTCTTGAGAGCAAGGAAAAAGTAAAACCTGGCCAAATATTTTCTAGTTGCTGTTTGGGCATGTGCATAAATGCAGGTGTGTGTGTGTGTGTGTGTGTGTGTGTGTGTGTGTGTGTGTGTGTGTGTGTGTGTGTGTGAGCATTTTCCCTGTGACGCTTGAATGACTAAAACATTAAAACTCCAATAATATCAGTTAACAAATTTTCTGTGTTGGTTAGATTATGTGGCAGCTGTACATTTGAACTACTTTAGAAAATACCACACCATGGATTTTTCTCTAGTATACAGCAATGAACTGGTGCTTATAAGTTTACAATTGTTTATATCAAATGTAAAACACCATTTTTAAGCAGGGTGTCCACCTGGGCCTGTACACACAGAGGAAGCAGACCAATGAGGCCATGAATAAAATATAACTGCACTTACTGAGGCAAATGTAAACCCAATAAACCTGTGCAAGCAAATATGTCACAAGTGACCATTAAACATCAACCTCATACATTTAGAATTTCTTTAGACCTCACTAGTTGATGAAACTTTTAACAATTACCTACTTTACATTAGCTTTAATCATGACCACAGGCAAGTGGAATGAAACATAAGTATATGAGGAACACTGAAAAATGCCACTGATGTACACTGAATGCCAAAGTCTGTTCACAGAGGTTGTTTAAATTCTTCAATTAATAATAAATTAATTCAACAGCATGCACATCAGCAGTTATACCTTATTATTGCAAAGACTTCAGAATATTTCAACAAAAAGACCAAGCAATAAAAGTTATCTATCAAGCAGGAATTGTTCTTTGATCCAGTAGTAGAAATGAGTGTCTAGTTTCATATGTCTACAGAAAAACTACAAGGAACTAATAGATAATTATTATTACAAATTAAATGAAGAGGATGAATAATGAACCTCAATCTGAATAATGTACTCACTGGTTGAGTGTCTACGTGAAACTATTATTTGTTACCTTTGAAAGAGAATTGAAGTCTGGATGGGAAGGCCATTTAGAACTTAAAATTATTTTAGATTAGGCAAGCATAGAATGGAGCTAAATTCTGTCTTTGTTGATTATATACCAATGGATTCTTGTAAAATTCTAAGTTTGAACAGGCAAAACATAAAGTCTGTTTTTTTCTTTTGCAGCTTTTAATACAGTACCAACTTACTTATAGTTTAATAATTTAACATATATATTCATTGGAATGTGTATATTTTGTGTGTCTCAAGTTCAGTGTGAGCATTTTAGTCTTCCATAATAAACCTATGATTTCTTGTACATTGCCAATTAACCTGGATTGGTCATGTTTCTCTGGTAGACCTCTTATATGGATATTTTTTTCTCATCTCTAACCTCCAGATTTAACTGTTTTTTATGATGGAGACATAACAGTAGTAAGCCAGTTCCTTACCAGTTGTATAACTGTCGCTTCCATGATAGGTATTTTTCTTTTCCGATATGTCCATTCTTAAAATAATTTTAGTCAGGGAAGTATTAATAGTAGACATTTTTATGAGAGATTTTTTTAATTACTTGCTGCAGTGCTTCTGGGGAAGCAGGACAAACTTAAGCCATTCGATAGCAGAGCTCTGGTCAAATCTGGAAGCATCTGCATATAACTTTCTTCCTGCTTTGTTTCTCATTTTATTTGTTGTTTTTTTCCTTTTCTTTTACATGTTGCAGTAGTTGAAAACTTGGATTTCATGATCTGCAGTTCTATAAACCCATTTTCCTATTGCATTTTAAGATGAGATACTTTAAGTTTTAGATGTAGCAGTGAATCCATCAAGAAAAAAACACTATATGGTAGAGGTAGAAACTTCCTCCTTGATTATGAATTCAATAAAGGATCTGGATTATTTATTTTATTTATTTATTTGACGTTTGTTAACCAGGTTAGTTCATCTGAGCAGAAGCCCATTTTCAGTGGAGACCCGAGGAGCAAAGCTCCAGAAAATTACACCAAATAAAGTACAATTTAAACATACAGTAACAGTATCAAATACAAAAGATATAATTTCAAAATAGTTGTTCTAGTTAAAAATTCAATTATACAGAAAAGAAAATGAGCAATGAGAATAAAAAATGAGACCAACAAGTACAAAAAAGAGAGTAGCAAAATTGTAGCACATTTCTGTTTAAGAAGAGTAGCACGTTTGCAGCAAGTTGGAAGGGGCAAGAGTTTTAAAGAGTATAGCTTGAGAGAAAGACAAAAACAGGGGAGGAGAAATAAGTCCTGAGGAGCAACAACCTTTGCCCGCGACCCTAAGTAAGTGAGGAAGGAAAGCTAAGGGAGTAGCTGGAAAGGAAACAACATTGTAATTCTGTTGGGTCATTACAGTGGCATAGCCAGGACAAATGGAAGCTGTCTTTTACGGCTGATTTAAAGGAGTTGCAGTTTGTGATAGTTCCGACATTGAGTGGTAACTTATTCCAGGCTGAGGCTACAGAATGACTAAAGAGTAGTTTACCAATATTAGTATTGCATTTACTGAATTGTAACTGGTGCTGTTGAGAGCTTTAAAGTGCACGTTTTGGGATATATGGTTGGACAAGAGTGGAGAGGGAGGGACAGGATGATGGTGTGTGTAAGACTGAATGAGCTAGGAGCAGTTGGGGGAGTAGAAGATGGTGATGGAATTCAAGCCAATGCAGGTTTTTTAGGGCTATACAGTGATGAGTGTGATAATATAAGTTGGCAGCAAACCTTGCAACTTTGTTGCATGTTTGCTCTAATTTAGTGATGAGAGTAGATTGCAGAGATGTGAGTAAAGGGGCAGCATACAGTAGCATTGGTAGTAGGAGGGCTTGTGCTAGGGAGAGTCTGGAGGGATTGGTGAGGAATTTTTTGTGTCTGTACAGGAGGCCTAATTTTTGGTATGTTTTTTATGTATTGCTGAATATGTAGACCAAACCTTAGGTGATCATCAGTTATGACACCTAGGAGTTTAGTGTGGGATTCAGTAGAGATAACTGTCTTGTTTAGGGAAGAGACTGAGAAGGAGTCTTTGTGATGTTGCATGTTTTTTGGAAGGAATAGAATTAGTTTTGTTTTCTTGGGGTTTAGTATAAGTTGGTTGGGATTAAGCCAGTTTTCAACAGATAGAAAAGACTTTTGGGTAAGGGAATGAAGGTGAGTGATATCTTTGGAGCAGCAGATTATAGTGGAGTCATCAGGATATTGAATAACAGTTGAGAGTGGGCAAGCAGAGTGAAAGATATTGATGAAGATATTAAATAGAAAACGTCCAAGGATGGAGCCTTGGGGTACCCCAGTGTGAACAGGTAACAAGGAGAAGAGGTTAGATTGCCATTTCACAGCTTGGAATCTGTTTGCAAGATAGCTAGAAAACCAGAAAAGAGTAGCGTTAGAGAGGTTGAGAGATGCTAGCTTAGCTAGGAGTAAGCTATAACAGACAGTGTCAAAAGCTTTGGATAAATCAAGAAATAAGCAGGAGACGAGCATGTTATTATCACAAGATGTGGCTATTGTGTTAAAAAAGGATGTTAGAGGAGTAGTGCTGCTATGTTTAGGGTGAAAGCCATGCTGTGTGGGTGTCAAAAGGTTTTCTTTAACTAGGTAATCAAGGAGTTGGTAGTGAATGCACACTGGATTTTTGATAGTGGAGATAGTATAGCAATGGGCCTAAAATTGGAAGGGTCAGTTTCACTTCCACCTTTATGTAGAGGTATGATATAGTACTTTTTTTCAGATGTTGGGTCTATATTTTCCTTGATGGTGCTGTTGATCAAAATGGAGATTGGAAGAGCAATAGAATTTGCAGCAATGTTTAGGAATTGAGGAGGTAGGTTATCAGCTGATGCAGAGCAAGTTTTAAGTTTGGCGAGAAGGGACTTGATAAGTTGTGGGGACAGGTCTAAAGGTAAAATTGGAGGAATGGATAGTGGTAGGGCAGAGGGTGCAGTATTGTTTTTGTAAGGTTAGGGATAGAGTTAATGAAGTAGATATTTAAGACTGAGGCAGTTTCAGAAATGGAGCTATTAGGGCAGGGTGTTGGGGGTGCTGGGGACATGGGATATACTAACTTATTTACAGTTTGCCAGAATTTTTGAGGATTGCAATGTGGGTTGTTGATTGGATTGTTGAAATAATTTTGCTTGTCTGAGATGATGTTTCTTTTGGTTATGTTATGTAACTCCCTGTATTTTTTTCCAGGCACTATCACTCTGATTCATGAGGGTTCTGGTGGTTTGTGTTAGCCAGGGCGCAGAAAGAGTTTTGACTCTTACTTTCCTTATGGGAACTAGGGAATTTAGTATGTCAAGGAAAATTGTATTAAAGGCCAGAACTGCATCCTCTAGAGGAAGATTGTAGAGGAAGGACCAATTGTAAGAAGATCGGAGGTTTCTGAAAGCTTCAGCACTGAAGCCATAGAGTTTGCACCAGTCTCTGTATTGTAGGGGTTTGTGAAGCTGGGGAAAATATCTGACAGTAGAAGTAGGATGTTGATCACTAAGAGTATCAGAAGTGTAGATGGGTTATGGTAGAAGTTGGTTTGGAAGTGAGTATCCAGTCTAAGGTGGAGGTAGAGACTGTGTGTTTATCTACACGAGCTGGGTTAGAGATCAGCTGGGTGAAACCAAAGAGGTTAATGGCAGAGTGAGGGGAGTTGCCATTGAGGGTCATCCAGTCAATGTTTACATCACCCAGAATAATAGTTTCATAAGGGATAGTGTGGGAGATCCAGGAGAGGAAGTGTTCAAGGATAAGAATGTTATTACCGGAGGGATGTAGATAGAGGCAATACTGAGTTTTTTGTAGTTATTAATTGTTAGACTATAAGACCTGCGGTGGTGGTGCTGCGGTAGCATTGTCGCCTCACAGTAAGTCCCTGTCCAGTTCGATTCTCAGCTAGAGAATCTTCTGTGTGTAGACATGCGTGAATGGGTGTACCTTCGTTGAAGGTTGTGCGTCAGAGCTAGTAACTTGGCATGTAAAAATCAACTGCCAATCATTAGCGGACCGGAGTTCCACTGTGGCGAACCCTAACCGGGAAAAGCCGAAAGACACAACAACAACAACAATTAAGTTAGACTAAACTTCTAGGAGCTTTGAGTGAAGAGATGACTTTATTTAGTAAAAATCACATTGTTGTGCTGGAGCAGTGAGAGAGAGCTGCATTCATTTTGTTGGCTATGCTGCCTCTATCACTACAAGGTGTTAATTTTGATTTATGTGCACCTGTCTCCATTAGCCACAGCCATCTCTATATTCTAGTTAATCCTTACCATGTGTTCCCTTCAATTGTTGTTCGTACTGGTAGCCCTAAGCACTTTAGGTAAACTACTTATTTAATTGCCTCTTCATCTCTCTTTCGTCTTCCTTTCCATCTCCTGACCAGCCCATCTTATTTTAGTTACACTGTAACCCACATAAGTTCCCAAATATTTTCATCTGCTGGAAATGCCTTTCTAAAATCTTGTAGTATATCATTTTATGGTAAAATGCAATCATCTGTATATAATAGAAGTTGAACACTTGTTGTAGTTCCCTGTTTTAACTTTTTTAATACGCTCTTGACAGCAGCTACCAGATCTTTTGATCACATGTGTAAAGAGTCTCAGAGACAATGGGTAACCTTGCCTTTTTCCCCATTTCAGTTTCATCACACTCAAGACTCAGTATTTACCACTATTTCTATTTCTGGCCCATCATAAACTTCCTTTTCCCATTTACTAACATTCTCTCTTATCCTTCCTGCTTCATTATTTTCCATAGGGAGCTCCACCCAACCATTTTAAAGGCTGCCAGTCAGTTCACATTCTTTCTCCTTCTCCACTTGTTGAATAAACGTTGCATCTTCCTGACAGTTGGTGCATATCTGTTTGGCCTCAGAAACTCATTCTGGCCTTCTTGAATTATTCTTGGCTATAGCCCATTAAACGTCTGTGCTAGGATTGTGCCAAAATGTTGATGTCTGCATTAATTAATGAAATCAGCCTATAGCTCCCTGTATCGTCTGAGTCCCTCCTTTAACATTACTATTACTTTTTTTAACAATCAGATGACAAAGTATAACATTTAGACATTACTACTACTCTTGGTACCCTACTGGACCCCCCCACCCAAAAAAAAACATAAGTGCCTTATTTTCTCATTTTTCTACATACTACCTTTTTGGTTGTCTTATCCTCTTACATATTTCCGTGTGGTATCTGTCTTGACCCTCCTGTCTTACTCTCCCTCATTTTATTATCACCTTTTCCATATCCTCCATAGTGACCCTAGTAGCCAATCACACTATCATTTCTTCCTTTAACAAGTAACTCAACATGTCTCATCAATCCCACCTTCCTGTGACCCCTTGACCTTTCACCCTGCAACACTTTCTCTATCTCAACTATAGTGCCGTCTCTGTATTCTTGCCTCTGTCATGAACATTTTTGACAAAATGTTTCCTGCCGACCCCCTTTATAACCCAGCAATGGTCTTTCCAATATTAGTTTTCTACACAGTCAATTTTATGACCATTGCCTCCATTTCTGCTCTTTCTACTTCATTCTGGTGTTTATGCTTAAGAGTTCAACTGCATTTAGTTTGCCATATTTATTAGTGCTTGTTGGTAGCCTCACTAAATTAATGACACTATTCTACTGAATCGCTGCTTTATTTGTGATGTCTGTTACTGCTGTAATTTGTGAGCTACTGTTTCAAAGCAATCTAACTAACTACATTTCATTGCTAGCTACTGCAATGCATTACTGTTTAACTGCATTTTACTGCATTTCGTTGCTGTTTAACTGTATTTTTTCATAGTGCGAGTTCTATACTTTTGACTATAAGTGATTAATCTGTGCTTCATTGTGAGTTTTTTCTTACTGAGTTCCTAGCTTTAAAATTGAGCAGCATAGTCTAGATACAAGTCTGTGGCATCCAAAAGCTTCAGCTGCACATTTTTTAACCCTTTTTGCAGTATTCCAGCTACAAGTTTTCCCTTAGTAGCACTTGTGTTATCATCTAGTAGTACTACTTGTAGACCTTCCTCCCTTTACCCTCTTAGCTCTTTCAGTTTCTGTCAAATACGAATGGACAGTTTCCTACATTTTCTCCTCCCAGACTGGTCGATATGGGTATCCTGAGAAAGTGTAGCAACTGTCTCATGTACACGGGCAACCCTCTGCTACTACCACCTAGGAAAACAATTTGTGAGAAATGCAAATACATCAAGCAGCTAGCGTCATCGCTCTCTCCCCAACAGACTAGTATATCTGGCACTGAGAAGGTTGGCAACATAAAAACCACACCTCAAACACCACCCACACCTACACAACACGCTCCCACACATGCAGAGGCCCTCAACAAAAGCATACCCAAACAAAAGAGACCTCTGAGGCATAAATGTACGCAAACTCCACTGCCCACCACACCACACACCACACATTGTCCACACATCTGTGTCTCACAGCCACTAAGGCCTAAACATAAACCCAGCATATTAGTCATAGGAGACTTCATTGTGAAAAAACGCGATGTACACCACCAAACTCCACTCAACAAGGCAAAAAACAAAAGCGAGGACCAATGCAGGCTAAAAGTAATCTCCAAATTTATTTGCTCTCAGGATCACGAAAAATAAATACACAAAATGAATACACAAAATGAACGCCTTCGCACTCACAGCGTTTTCGTCCAAATGGACTTCATCAGATAAAATGCTTTATCCCATTAAAGTATTTATACAAAATTAGTTTGCACAAGCACCAATCATTCACCTAATACATTATAAACGTACGAATCAACCTACAAGCTGTTTAATAATTTAGTAGTTCATCACATGCTTACACAAAAATAGTTATTTCTTTGTATTTATATGTAAATAAATGAATATTTATTAAATTAGATTAAAACTTTCCCATTAATATATAACTTATTTTAAAATTCTAGTTCTAAAATATTATTAAAAAAGTTATTATATAAAGGATTTGTTGTACAAAATTCAAGTCCTAGTGTTAGACAGAAAGTTACTTAAAATGAAGCATGGGTGCCACCTAATGACAAAATCTGGTAATTGTTCCCTTAAATTCACAACTTAGCAGATGTAATTTTCAAAAGGGGCAAAATAGAAATATATTCATTTAACCCAGGCTTTGTGTTTGCTTCTAGGGCCACTTGCCACCATAGTTCTTTATAGGCAATATTTTCTTCCCAAGGGCCCCCTCTTACATCCCTTTTTATTTGATCTAGGACAAAAAATTGAAATTTAGCTCCCACACATGTTTTAGTATGTCTGTAAATAGCGTTTGTTTCTTTTCCTTTTTTAACATCATACATGTGTTCATAAATGCATCTCTTTAATGTCCTTTCCGTCTTTCCTATATAAAATGACGAACATTCCACGCAAACAGCCAAATACACAAGACCTATAGATTCACAATTGTAATACCCCTTACTTTTTATACACCTTCCCCTGCTGGTCAAAAAAATATTTTCTTTATTAATAATGTACTCACATTGTTTGCATTTACCACATTTAAAGGTTCCAACTTTTCCCCTAACTCCCATTTCATTTTTCTTAGTAAGATTGTTATTATTTTCCAAAATTCCCTTTATACTTGTTGTATTTTTAAATACCACTCTTGGTGCTGTCTGTGGTAACCCATCCAAATCCGTGAGGGCCCTAAATCTCTCCCATTCTCTTTGGAATGCAGTTTTTATGTTTTTATTCAATAAATTGTATTCCAAAATCAGAGATTGTTGAAAATTTCCTTCTTTAACCTCCTCTTTCCTATTCTGTTCACTTGTCTTACCAAAAATTGGTTCAAACCTCCCATTTCTTCCTTCTTCCACTTCAGTTCTTATATTTTTAATGAATTCTAATGGATATTCTCTTTCAAGAAACATTCTTTCCAACAAATCACATTCTGCCTTAAATTTTCTTTCATTATTTGTCATCCTGGACGCCCTTACGAATTGCCCTTTCACTAAGTTTTTTTTACAATATAAAGGGTGGGCACTTTTATAATGCAAAAAGGAATTCACATACGTAGGTTTTCTAAAAACACATGTTTCAAAAGTTTTATTACTTTTTTTACACTATTTTTGTGTAAGCATGTGATGAACTACTAAATTATTAAACAGCTTGTAGGTTGATTCGTACGTTTATAATGTATTAGGTGAATGATTGGTGCTTGTGCAAACTAATTTTGTATAAATACTTTAATGCGATAAAGCATTTTATCTGATGAAGTCCATTTGGACGAAAACGCTGTGAGTGCGAAGGCGTTCATTTTGTGTATATATTTTTCGTGATCCTGTGAGCAAATAAATTTGGAGATTACTTTTAGCCTGCATTGGTCCTCAATTTCGTTTTTTGCCTTGTTGAGTAGACTTCATTGTGAGATACACAGATGTGCCCCTCACCAGGCTGGATAAGGAGAAAGTCACGGTTAGTTGTTTGTCGGGGATTCATACCTCTCAACCTCCTAGAGCAAAAAATCTGGACAAAGCCTAAAATGATGGGGGAACAAATAAGGATAGATTTTAAATATTGCTCTTACAAACTTAGAAAGTTGATAGAATAATAGGTTTTGCATTAGCATGAATTTCCTGAAGGATGTGGAGTCTTAAACTCAAATGTTTGTAATTATTTAATGACTTCAATCCTCAGCTATTTGCCAAAAAAATACAGATTTTAGGAGGAACACACCAAAAATATGAAGCACAAATCTAGACATTCTGTGAAAATTTGTACAGTTGAGAGATATGGTCAGGGTGCCAGAATTTGCCATATCACCAATACACTCAACTCTCTCAACAGGTACTGTTATGACTCTGTCATAGTCCATGTTGGAGTGAATAACTTAAGGTGTACCACCTTGGACTATATGAAGAGAGGGGTCTTTATTACTTACCCGAACGGCCACATCACCAACTTTCACTTCACCAAGATGACAGGATCGACAAACCAGAAGACCGACATCCGGAACACCGACATTCCACTCAAGGTAAGTAACCACTTGGCCATCCTGTTGAACTTTGCCCCTTACCCAATGGTAGTGTGATCTCGGAGTTGGTATATTTAGTTAGGGGTGTAGGTGGGGGTGAATCCTCCACAAAGGGGGGCATTGGGTGGGCAAAGCCCCCCACATGAGTGGGTTTAATTTGGTTTGGTTTATTTATTTATTTTTTTGGGATGGCCAAGCTGTTACTTACCTCGAGTGGAAAGTCAGTGTTCCGGATGTCGGTCTTCTGTTTTTTTGGTCCTGTCATCTTGGTGAAGTGAAAGTCGGTAATTTGGCCATTCGGTTAAGTAAAGTAGACCCGAAGTGAGACATGATCAAGCTCGCTGAGCATGTGTCCCAGGCAGGTATGTCCCTAGCCTTAAGCAGCATTCTACCATCACCCAGAATGATGCCTCAATGCAAACAGAAAATGACTGACTTTAACAACTGGCTTAGTTTCTGGTGTCATTCAAAGGGGATCCAGTACCTGACAGCCTGGAATGATATGATTGACAAGGCACGATGCTTTGCCAGAGATGGCCTGCATCTGTCTCCCTTGGGCTTCAGGCTCCTGACTAAGGCTATTGCCTCCCCCATAGTGCCTTTTATAGGCAATGCCATGAGGTCAAAACTGCCAACATGAAAATGTCATCAAAACATAAATTAAAGGTCATGCTGCTAAACGCTTGGAATATAAACACGAAACTGCACTCATTGTAAGTGTTCTTAACCCTGCAACAAGCTAACATTTGTGCAGTCACAGAAACCTGGTTCAAAGCTGTGTAGAGCACCCCAGCCATACCAGGTTATTCATCCTATCATTCATTTAGACCCCAAGCCTTGGGCAGCAAAACAAAAGGAGGTGGAGTTGCAATAGATATAAAAGACATAGAAACCTCTAGGCTGGTCCAACAGTATGATGCACAGAAAATAGTCCAAGTGCAGTTAACAACTGACAAGACCGCTATTCAAATCATAGCTAGATACGGGCCTCTAACTCTGACTCAAGATGCCCATTCCACCTATTTGGACCTCTTCGAATCTATCAATATTCAACCCTTTACCCTGATCCTGGGCAAAGTTAACTATCCAACCACAGATTGGAAGAAATACTCATGCCAAAACACAAATGCCGAGAGTTTCCTTGATTTCGTTAATGCAAATGCCTTGGACCAGTTGGGTGACACCCCCACAAGAGGTGATAATATCTTGGACTCAGTATTAACCAACATGAGTAACCACTGCAGCAGTCCTACAGTATCATCATCCTTGGTAAGATCCGACCATAAAGCAGTTACTTTCGAAGTCACCATCTACCCGACCCCCCCCCCCCCCAGCTAGGGTCATACAAAACACTTCTACAAAGCTGATTACAACTTCCTGAGGGAAGGTATAAACAGCTTCACAGATCCCTCCCCCTCCACAGAAACTGGCACATATGTCCAAACTTACACCAAAGTAATATATGAGCATTTATATAGCTGCATGGAATCAGGAATATCAGACAGGATGAAATCCTCCTCCTCCTCAAGGAAGAGTAAACCTGTCTGGTGGACATCTGCAATAAATAAACTCTATAATAAAAGGAAACAATTGCTGTCCAGGACCAAGAAGGAGCAGGTGTCTAATTGAAGCAATCTCTTCTTAGCCTGAACAAGCAAATCAGAGCACTAGTGAAATCCTCCAAGGCAAACTTTGAGTCCAAACTGGCCACATCTACTAAAGACAATCATAAGGCTTTCTTCACATAAGTCTGCAATCTCAAGGGAAGCACCCAGATCTGCTCAAAACCGGTGGTCAAGGACACCACATACAAAAACCCTGTCAATATAGCCAACCTGCTGGCAGACAGGTTCAGTGAAAACTTCACTCGTCTATCTCCCCCATCAGTAAAACAGGACATCCCCAGTATCTGACCCCCTCCCCTTATCTCTAGGGAACAAGTCATCACTGCCCTCTCAAAGGCAAAAATACAGCCTCCATGGGACCCAATAACATCCCAGACTGCATCCTACATGAACTCAGGCAGGAACTTACAACACATTATGCACCCTATTCAACCAAAGCCTGAGTACTGGTTTCATCCGAGCTGAGTGGAGGACAGCTACTGTCATCCTATTGCACAAAGGTGGAGCATCCACTGATCCAGATAGGCTAAAAGCTCTGTCCCTCTACTCAGTCTCCTACAGACTCCTCACAGGTGACCTCTGTCTGGCATACAAAGCAATCCCCTGATGGGGACTGCTGCATATCCACAAGTCAGGCTCCACTCAAGTAACCCACACATGAGACCTCAGACTGGCCTGTGACATCAATAGGACTTGATGGCGGGACAGATTTGTATCCCAGAGACTCCCCTTTTTGTGGAATAGACTCCCTCTCTACATAAAGTAGAGTACCTCATTAAATCTTTTTAAGCGCAACCTGTATAACTGGATGGGGTACAGAAAATACACCCCTGGGATTCCACCTATGTCCCTGCCGGACAGTGGCATAGGGTGCTGAATTGTTGGAACATGGGCAAAGTTCTTGGCTAGGCTTGCAAGGGCCTGAGGGCCAATAGCCTAGTAACGTCCTATGATCCTATGATTCAGTAATTCCTTCTGCTATATTTCTTCTCTGTCTCCTCTCTCTATCCTCATCTATTTCTGGTATCCTCTGGTTCACTTTCCAGTTATTTGACTCTTCTCATTCTTCTTTCTCTCTCCTTTCATTCTTATGATTTCTCCTGTGTTCATTGCCTTCACTCATCCCACAATACGTCACTCAACAATTCTCTGTTCATCTCATTTTCTCTGTCTCCTATATGTCTACTTACTGTAACTCTTTTGCTACCTGCCATATCAGTCTATGGCATAAACCAAAAAAGGAACTGTCTCTAATTGTGACCTCTTCATTCTATTTTAATACTTTCCACCACCAAGAAAACTCTTTAATGTGCCTGCCTCTATAATCAATTTTCCAGTATTTAAGTCTTCACATATCTAAAAAAGTTATAACCAAAAATTCGTATCCAATGGTGTAAATCCCCCTCTGTTCAGAGACCAAACAGTAAAGAACAAGCCAAATATAAAGGCAGAGAGGTAACCAAGGCTTCTCAATAATCCATTCATAAAGTGCCTGTATCTGCAACTGGGATGTTTGCTGAGGAAGCAAATGTGAAAGCGCTTACCGACAACAATTTTATTAAATAAATTCTTTTGCTTTTACATCTAAGCTTGGTTCTTGGAAAACATCCCAGTTGCAGATACAGGCACTTTATGAATGGATTATTGAGAAGCCTTGGTTATATCTAAAAAAGTCTTCATATATCTAAAAAAAGGTCAGCACAGAGATCACACAGGGTCACATTTAATAGGTTAAGCTCTTTCATTCTCTGTAGTAAAAGAACTTCATCAAAGCTACCACAAACATAACCTTACTTCCTTATACAAGATAGGATGCGGCAACAATCATTGTTTTAAAACAAAATGAATTGTGCAATATAACTTAATACCACATAAAAAGTTACAAATAGTAATATGAAAATATATATTAAACAAAATACAAGAATAACATTTTTGTACTGTTTTTGTAATGGGTAAGTTAAAAACAGACAACAGCCTCTTTGTTACAAAGGTTTCCCCAGTATATTGAAACCTTTTGGCTTTTAATTTTAAATTTCTGGCAATAGGTACTGATTCATTAGGGGTTGTGTGGCAGTTTGTAAAATCTGCCAGTGCACCTCCTTTCTTTTCTTGTAAGGTTCTCAGTTTCCACTCTTTTCTGGGACTGATACCTTCTCAGCAATAAAGAATAAACATTTCTTAAAGCAGGTACATGTTGATATGTGGCTGAACATAGCAATAATAGAATATTTTTCTTAATGGTGTACATGTTCATAAATTCTTGTTTTCTGGGTATGCTTGGTTTTCCCTACATAGAAAGTTGAGCAAGATAAACAGCTTGCAATGTACATCAATTTTTGGTGTTACGTTTAAAATAACCATTGCTACCGATGACCTGGATGC